>NC_051158.1:48266629-48544129 GCF_013339745.2 Dermacentor silvarum | reverse complement strand
TGATTCGCAATAGAAGTCGTGCAAATCCTCAGAGAACATACCATCTCGAGCAGGTTAAATTTCTACTTCATTATGAAAACGTCTAACTATCCCCTCGATGGTAAAATCTGTCTCGGGCCCCCTTATAGCGATAACGACTCGAATCGCAGGTAATTTTTCTCCCGAGCTGACCCCCACTCAAGTGTCGTTCCCAAGGGCTAAAGATAACTGGGTTTTACGAAAAAAATTGCAAAATTTCGAGGGGAACCGCAACGCTCGCATGAAAGCATCAATGGTGAGCTCTGGAATCGGGAAACAATGACACACCCCACGCCGTATACAGACATCAAAGATAAGTGGAAATTTGTTTAAAAAAAAGAATTTCATCTGGTAACCCTGAATGTGAACCTTTTTAACTATGCATTTTCTTACCTGCAATACAATAATGTCTTGAGGCGTATCGATTGGTTAAAGGTCTTCCGAAGTGCTCCTACACGAACCTTTATGGACATATTTTTTGCCGCGTTTATCAGATGAAAGCGGGATTTCTTGTGTCGCAATCTAAACGAAGCTGTTATAGGCCGCTACGTTATTTTTTCTTTCTTTTTTCCAGAAATAATGCGTACCGGAATGAATGAATAAATACAGCTGGGGGTTCAGTTGGAGCAGGTAAAAGGACGCATATCTTGCTACTCCATTTCCCATCTATGCGAGCATTTCAATCTCTCATACCGCCTTATAAATTATTACGAATGACACAAACTACTAAAAAGAATGAGAAACAAGACGAAAGGAATACAAGACAATATATTGCCGTAACTTTAGCATACAGCACCGTTCGACAAGAAACTACTCGAATGACACCGTTCAGCTTAGTCCATGGTCGCGAAACCACGATGACATTGAAAGCCATGCTGCCGCATCGAGTGTGACGACATACCTGCCGACGTTGAGGAATTTACTCAGCGCGCCGAAGACGCCAGACAGCTTGCTCGCGTACGTATCTGCTATCAGCAAATCCAAAATGCAAAACGGTACGATCTCCGACACAGGTCCTTTTTCTACACTCCCGGCGACAATGTATGGGTTTGGATGCCCATACGCCATCGTGGATTGTCCGATAAACTGCTAAGTCGGTACTTTGGGCCGTACAGAGTGATCCGACGCCTGAGCGACGTGACCTACGAGGTCGTTACTGACAGTGACAATATCTCCAGTTGCAGCAAGCGCTTATCCGAAGTGGTGCATGTGGTGCGGATGAAGCCGCACCTGTCGAATTTACTTTCGTATTTTTTTTTGCATGTGTTACCCTGTGACTTTGTACACCGCCCTCATACGCTTAAGTTTCGCATCGGGACGATGCTTCCTTCGGAGGGACGCTCATGCCGCACTTGTACTGCGATGAAGAAGAGGACAATGCGAGTGTGCAGATGCGCTTTTAATCAAGGCGCAGTGAAGAATAAGAAGTCGCGGTAGCGCGCAGTATTAAAAAATCACCCCCGCTTCCACTCCGTGAAGATAGTGGAACAGCGAAGCTGTGTTAGTTACACCGAGTGTTACGAGTGTTACATGTGCATTATGGTTGAAACCCTTATGATTCGATCTCGTTTATTGCGTGAGATTAAAAGACGCTCTTTGTGAACGAAATGTCGCAGCACAGTCCAGTCGATCTGCTATTGTTCAAAATTTTGAACTGATATACATTGACTAGGTTGCAGGTTACCTCGGTCTAGTTAAGAGGGTTAGAGAGAGAAAAGCTCGAATACCGAGCTGACGCCCCGGCTCAATTGGAGTACTTACCTTGTTGCTCGTTATTACTGCTCAGCTGTGACTCTGGGCCAACTGTAGTTTCCTTATTCAAGTAATTACCAAAAATCACCGCCCCTTGCACTCCGTGAAGATGGTCGAACACCGACGATGTGTTAGTTACAACGAGTGTTACATGTGCATGTGTTGCACGTGATGCAATTGCGTTAACACAAGTAAACATAGATCTACAACAGGAAATTATATTGAAATGTTGCGAGGCGAGAATAGGCAGCGACTTCCCACGCTACTTGACGAGTGTCAAATTCTCTGGTCGGAACTTGCCGAGCCGCCGCCAGAGGCATCGGCTGCAGTCACGGACTAGGGAGCCTACATGCAACCCTATCACGGACACCACGCGCGTTCGGCGAGAACGCGGGGAAACGCGGACGCCGTCGGCAGCAGCTCGGCGTGTTGCACGTTATTCGAAAGGGCGCACCGCACAGAAAAACCTTCTCTTATGATATGAGCAGTGCGGTCTTCCTCGCGCAGCGCGCGGCCTCTCATAGGTCGCCTCCTTCCCCCAGCGCGCGCCCTCTCATTCGTCGCCTCCTCCCCCAGCATTCCTCTCCTGCTCTGCTGGTCATGTGACCTCCCTTTCCCTGGCGCGACTCTCATTCTCTCCTGGTCCTTGTGACCTGCGTGACGCCGAACAGACGGCGAAGGGTCGACTAAGAACAGCTCTGCTGTATAAAGGCGACCTGTGGCGGTTCCTCTTGAACAGTGCTGTGCGACCTGTTTTATTGCGATAGCAATTATATGGAGACTCAAAAGCAGATTTCGGCCGTCGGCGTCGCCGTCGCCGTTGCCTTCGCCGTGAGGTTCCGTATGACGTCAATGGGGATAAAGTCGGCGCCGATATAAGTAGTTCTTGAGGGAAAGGGAAAGGTTGGCGCTATCTTCTGCAGATAGCGCCAACCTTTCCCTTTCCCTCAAGAACCACTTATCATCGCGCGGCGACGATTTCATCTCCATTGACGTCATACGGAACCTCACGGCGAAGGCAACGGCGACGGCGACGCCGACGGCCGAAATCTGCTTTTGAGTCTCCATATAATTGCTATCGCAATAAAACAGGTCGCACAGCACTGTTCAAGAGGAACCGCCACAGGTCGCCTTTATACAGCAGAGCTGTGCTTAGTCGACCCTTCGCCGTCTGTTCGGCGTCACGCAGGTCACAAGACCAGGAGAGAATGAGAGTCGCGCCAGGGAAAGGGAGGTCGCATGACCAGCAGAGCAGGAGAGGAATGCTGGGGGAGGAGGCGACGAATGAGAGGGCGCGCGCTGGGGGAAGGAGGCGACCTATGAGAGGCCGCGCGCTGCCGAACGGTGTATGTGCGAGTGAAAGGGCGCGAGGGACGCGCGCTTTCACGGGGAGTGAACGCACGGCGGAGAACGAACGCGCGTTCTGCGCTGTGCTCCCTTAAGGGCTGCAGAAGTAGGCGTCTCTTTCCTCCTTTATAATCACCATATATGTAGAGTAAACGTACCTTCTTCCGACGCGCGAAAGGCTGTGGGGGAGGGGGGGATGGGCAGGGAAGAGAGGCGACGTTTAGCTGCGGCACCAAGTGCCTATTTATATCAGAGGCTCCAGCAACAGTCACCAACACCGCACGCATTTTGAGCGAACGCGGGCAAAACGCCGGCGGCGTCGACAACAGTTCTGCGTGTTGCCGGTGCTGCTGCATGTCCAAGTTTATACAGCTGATAAAGCTGCTATCATTACTCCGTATAGCTCTCTTCAAATTTGCTATCGCAATTGATGCTTCGCCTTTCAGGTGAAACTGCAACAACTTTTTTTGACGTTGCGACAATAAATTATGAGGCGTAAAAAGGTGTAAAAAGGACGAGTAGTGTTTATGCTAATGATTTGATTTCATTGCCACAAAAAATGCGTTTTATGGGAAATTGCTCCACTGATATGGGTCATTTTTAGGGGCGAAGCTCCTTAGGGTGTGGGTCTATTCCTCCTCTGTAGTAGTAGTTGTGGTAGTAGTAGTCGTCGTAGTAGGTAGCCACGTCTACTTTTATGAAAAAAAAGTTGCAGTGGCTTAGCTCGGCTATGCCAGGATATACGTAGCGTTAGCAAAGGTTCAGCTGATTATTCTTAGCTTTCCTGGTTGTCTCCTACGCTCAACCGCTAATTGCCAGGCAACTACTTCGGGATCCGATGAGTCAAGCTTCTCCGTTCTTCTGCGCTGTTGAGCAGCATTTACGCTCTCCTTCTCCATGGCTATACCACACTGGTAAACGCCAGTCAGAAGCGCAGCGGCTCCAGCGCACTGTCAGACGGTTCTGCACAGCGAGCGAGCGCCGGCGCCAGTGCGTCTACCACGGCTACGACGTCACTCCTCTGGAATGCGCAGACCGGCGGCGGTGAGTCGCGCGCGGCGGCGGCGGAGTGCGCGAGAGGTGCCGGCTCCGGTGCGCAAGCCGTGTGACATCACTGATCCTTGCGCATGCGCATCACGGCTCTTGATGTGCCGCGCGAAACGGGCTTGGCTAGGCCAGTGTAGCTAACGCTACAAAAAAGGTTCCGAAAGTAGTGTCCGTAGCGCGGAATCGAACCAGGGACCCCTCGCTTCCGAAAGCGCGGCGCTAACCACTACGCCACGAAGCGCACATGGACACACGCACCACGATGACAATAAATACCCAACATTAACGAAAGACTGCGCGTTTCTAACGCGTTTGTGCTAGCGCGTTACGGCCCGTGTAAGACGCTGTGGCCTCTCCGCCTTACCCCCGTATTCATAAACGCTCCTCGACTTGAACTTGACTTGCCGCCGCCTTGGGCAGCGCGTTCGAAACGCGTTGAAGGCGGTGGCAAGTCAAGTTCAAGTCGAGGAGCGTTTATGAATACGGGGGTTATACTCTTTCAGCAGTCATGTGATGGAGTCGGCAAACGCGGTGCACGTTCCGGCATGTGTAAACGGCTGCGTAAGACGCTGTGGCCTCTCCTTCTTACTAGAGAGTACTGCACGTTTCTAACGCGTTTGTGCTAGCGTCCCCTTAAGCGGGAGATGGTGCAATTATAATGAAGGGCGCTGTTATCAAATAGGAATGACGTCACATATGGTGCGTGTCATTGGTGGAAGTCAATCGTTCGATTTAGTGCGGCGAGACTGGGCGAATTATACGGAAGATTCACGGTTTACCGATGATTCCCTCCGGAGCTTCGCTCACTCATCATCATTCACCTCGTGGATATGCGGTGTTTTTATTGCGATAGAAATTATATGGACACTCAAAAGCAGATTTCTGCCGTCGGCGTCACCGTCGTCGTCGCCGTCGCCGTGAGGTTCCGTATGACGTCAATGGATATGAAATCGTCGCCGCGCGCCGAACGCTGTATGTCCGAGTGAAAGGGCGCGAGGGACGCGCGCTTTCACGGGGAATGAACGCACGGCGGAGAACAAACGCGCGTTCTGCGCCGTGCTCCCTTAAGGGCTGCAGAAGTAGGCGTCTCTTTCCACCTTTACAATCACCATATATGTAGAGCAAACGCACCTTCTTCCGACGCGCGAGTCGCCGTCGGGGAGGGGGGGGAGGCGACGTTTAGCTTCGGCACCAACTCGCCCAGCCATGGTGACGACTTCACCCTATCTCCTTTCTCTCCCACTTTCCCCTCCCTGTTGGCGCTGAGCCGTGCTCCCTCAAGGGCTGCAGAAGATAGCGTCAACCTTTTCCTTTCCACACGAACCACTTACAGTGCCTATTTATATCAGAGGCTCTGGCAACAGTCACCAACGCCACACGCATTTTGAGCGAACGCGGGCAAAACGCCGACGGCGTCGACAACAGTTCTGCGTGTTGCAAATGCTGCTGCATGTCCAAGTTAATACAGCTGATAAAGCTAATATCATTACTCCGTATAGCTCTCTATAAATTTGCTATCGCAATTGATGCTTCGCCTTTCAGGTGAAACTGCGACATTTTTTTTTACCGTCGTCCGATACATCAAGTGCCCTAGTATGTGCCCTACATACAGTAGGGCACATACTAGGGCACTTGATATGTACATATAGTACATACCCTAGTATGTGCCATTGAGATTGGACCATTTCTGCACTATACCACCAGGATAGGCCCACTTTTCAACGTGACACCACCAGCACCGCCGACACTTGTGAGCCTATAAAGCTTCGCTTAAAGACACCCTTATGAAACACTCGTGGTTCGACTCGTAAGTGCCACCATGATTTCACAAAACTTCGATCCTGGTGAGCAGGTATGGAGGAGGAGGAGGAGAAAAGAAAGGGAGAAGGAATAGATGTTAGCCAAAAACAACTCGGTGCTAGAATCGATCCCCCATTGAGCGAAATGCAACACCGCTAACGAGAAACCTGGGGAGGTCCAAAGCATGCAGTGATGCACCGATAATGGGCTCATACTGCCTTAAGCAATGGCTCATAACCCCGTAAACGCGGCCTCCCCATTACCACGACAGAATAGAAGTGAAATTCTACGCTGTAATGATGAGAGGCAATGCAGCCAGCTGTGGAAGACGAAGACGACGACGAACGCGTGCCGAGTGCGTGCCGAGCGCGAGCACAAACTACTTGCTTCAACGCAGCCAGCTGTGGAAGACGGCGACGAACGCGTGCCGAGTAGCGTGCCGAGCGCGAGCACAAACTACTTGCTTAAACGCAGCCAGCTGTGGAAGACGACGACGAACGCGTGCCGAATGCGTGCCGAGCGCGAGCACAAACTACTTGCTTCAACGCAGCCAGCTGTGGAAGACGACGACGAGCGCGTGCCGAGTGCGTGCCGAGCGCGAGCACAAACTACTTGCTTCAACGCAGCCAGCTGTGGAAGACGACGACTAACGCGTGCCGAATGCGTGCCGAGCGCGAGCACAAACTACTTGCTTCAACGCAGCCAACTGTGGAAGACGATGACGAACGCGTGCCGAGTGCGTGCCGAGCACGAGCACAAACTACTTGCTTAAACGCAGCCAGCTGTGGAAGACGACGACGAACGCGTGCCGAGTGCGTGCCGAGCGCGAGCACAAACTACTTGCTTCAACGCAGCCAGCTGTGGAAGACGGCGACGAACGCGTGCCGAGTAGCGTGCCGAGCGCGAGCACAAACTACTTGCTTAAACGCAGCCAGCTGTGGAAGACGACGACTAACGCGTGCCGAATGCGTGCCGAGCGCGAGCACAAACTACTTGCTTCAACGCAGCCAACTGTGGAAGACGATGACGAACACGTGCCGAGTGCGTGCCGAGCACGAGCACAAACTACTTGCTTCAATGCAGCCAGCTGTGAAAGACGACGAAGAACGCGGGAGCACTGGCATGAGCGCGTGCCGAGTGCGAGGTGTTTACTCACGGTCACTACGACGACGACGACGATTACGACAGGAGGCGCCAACAGCTCAAACGCACAAGGTGCTTCGCACCTAAATATTCTAATAGACATTAAGAAAAAAAGCTCGGTGCTCGAATGACCCATTGACCGAAATGCAGCTCCACTAACGCGAAACCTGGGGAGGTGCTAAGCATGCAGTGACACACCGCTAATGGGCTCAGACTGCCTTAAGCAATGGCTCATAACCCCGTAAACGCGGCCTCCCCATTATGAAGACAGAAGAAAAGTTAAATTCCACGCTGTAATGATGAGCGGCAACGCAGCCAGCTGTGGAAGACGACGACGAACGCGGAAGCAGTGGCACGAGCGCGTACCGAGCGCGAGCACGAGCCGCTTGCTTACCGTGACTATGACGACGACGACGGTTACGATAGGAGACGCCGACAGCCCGAGCGCATAAGGTGCTTCGAGCGCAAGCACGGGCCGCTTGCTTACCGTTACTACGACGAGGACGACGATTACGACATAAGAAGAAGAACGCAAACTTTATTATCAAATCAGTCAGATTTCAGTCCGGCGTCTTAGTGGGTCTGGGCACCCGCCGCGGTCGCGGTTCCGAGACCTTGTCTCGAAGCGCTCGCTGGACGGCCCATGAGTGGTACTGTCAGGTTCGAGCTGAGCAGTGCGGTCTTCCAACGCGAGCGGAGGCTGGCGGTGGAAGAGACGGAGGTGTCGGCACTGCCCGAATTGTTTGTTATGTCCTGACATTCCCATAGCATGTGATTAAGTGTGGCAACTTCGCCACAGGATGTGCATCTGTTTGTAGTGTACATGTCTGGATACATGGCATGCATGAGTCTGGGGTTTATGTAAGAATCAGTTTGTAATTGTCTGTATCTGCTTGCGCCCTGTCTAACCTAGCGTGAGGGAATGGGTATACGCGTCTCTGTAACTGGTAGTGTGTCGTGATGTCGTGGAACCTGGTCAAACGATCCTCCCACGCCCAGACGTTTGCAGTACCCCGCGGGGGCTCTTCCTCCGATGATGCGCGGTGGGTGAGGCCTCGAGCAACGCGGTGAGCCACTTCGTTGGGGGTGCCCAGTCCAGTGTGTGCCGGTATCCATAGCAAGTGCTTTCGGTTATCGACGTCGGCCTCTCCCTGGTGTATGGTATGTGGCTTGAGTATGTGATACGCCTCTTGCGATATGCGCCCATTTGAAAAATTGCGAATTGCCGTTTGCGAATCTCAGATCACGTATGTAGCCTTGGTTTGTGTGAGGACCAGTGCTATGGCCGCTTCCTCTGCTGCTTCGGCATATGCCGTGTTCACGGTGACGCTCGTGAGGTGGTTACCTCGGTGGCTAGTAACTGCCGCCACGAAACTCTTCCTGTCTCGATAACGGGCTGCGTCGGTGAAGACTGCCTCCTTGTCGTTGGTGTAACTTTGGTTCACGTGTTTTTCCCTGGCTTTACGTCACCCCGTGTGGTGTTGGGGGTGCATGTTGCGAGGCAATGGGGGTACGTATAGTTGCTTGCGCATGGCTCTTGGAATTTCCACTTTGATGCCGTGCTGCGTGTGGTATGCGATGCCGAGCTTTTTGAGCACGTGCCTGCCCGTGCGGGTTTTGGATAGGCGCTCGAGTTGGGACACTTGTTGCGCCTCCACAAGTTCCTCGAGCGTGTTGTGCAAACCCAGTTCTAGGAGCTTGGTGGTGCTCACTCCGGGAGCAAGTCCCAACGCACATTTGTACGCTTTTCGTATGGGGGCGTTGAGCTTGTTTCTTTCCGCAACCGTCCAGTTGTGAAACGCTGCCGTGTACGTTATTTGAGAAATGATGAAGGCTTGTGTGAGTCGTATGACGCTGCCTTCGGTCATGCCCGCGTGTTTGTTGGTGATTCGTCGGATGAGCTGCATCGTGCTGGTAGCCTTTGCCGTTATCGTGCGAAGTTACCGCCCTTGTGTTCAATCATCCTCCCTAGTACCCGGATCTCGTCTACCCCCGTGATGGGTAGGCCGTTTGATGCCGTTAATTGGATCTCATCCTTGTCTGGGCGGGGGGGATATGGCCTTTAGGTGGGCGCCCCTTTCTGACCGGTCTATACAGCAGCAGTTCGGATTTTTCGGCCAAGCAGGTGAGTCTCGTGCCCACCAGGTTGTTTTCCACGCATTGGATGGCCTGCTGTAAACGTTGCTCGATCGCTCCGCCGCTGCCCATTGTCGTCCAGATCGTAATATCATCCGCGTATAGCGTGTGGTGAAGTCCTTCGATTTGCAGCAATCGGTCGGGTAACCCCAGCAGGACGAGTTTGAAGAGCATCGGCGAGATGATCGAGCCCTGCGGGGGGCCCGAGCTCCCGATGTTGATTTGATCTGAGTCTAGTTGTCCCACTCGCATGCGAGCTGTTCTTCCCGTGAGGAAGTCTCGGACGTAGTTGTACGTACGCAGTCCGAGGTTTAGCTTGTCTATTTTTCGTAATATGGCATCGTGGCAAACACTATCGAAGGCCTTCTTCAGGTCCAGCCCGAGGATGGCTCTCGTCGAGCGCCCCGGATTGTCTGTGAGTTCGTGTTTTAGTTGCAGAAGGGGGTCTTGCGTGGAGAGAGGTTTTCTGAACCCAACCATGGTATGTGGAAATAGTTCGTTGTCCTCGAGGTAATCCGTGAGTCTATTGAGAAACGCGGGCTCCATCAACTTGCCCACGCAGGACGTGAGGGAGATGGGGCGCAGGTCCTCCAGCTGTAATTTCTTGCAGGGTTTCGGTAGCAGTATGATCTTTGCTTCTTTCCATTACTGGGGTAGCTTGCCTTGCGTCGAACACTCGATAATGTATGTTGTGAGTTTCTCAATTGATCCGTAATAATCGCGAATGCGCAGTGCCCTATTGGATATTCGATCGGGACCAGGGACCGACTTAGTGGTGAGTTTGACGAGGGCCGCCTGGATTTCGGCAACGGAGAATTCCGCGTTCAGGGTGGCGTTGCTTTCTCCCATGTAGTCCGGATGTATTAGCGGTGGCGTTTGGGATATGTGAAAGAGTTCCGCATCCCGTAAGAATTGTTATTCCGTTCCCCCGTAAGCGTGTATGATTTTGTATATGCCTTGAATGTATGTGGTCTTGATGTTGGCGGGATCTATCAGGTACCGCAGCATCTGCCAGGTGCCACGCGTGGTGAGTTGACCGTCCATCTCCGCGCATTTCTCTTCCCATTGTTGTTGTTGCAGGGTAAGCGCGTGCTTTTCTATTTCTTTGTTGAGCTGCGCTATCCGTTTACACAGTCTCCTATTGTGTCTCTGTTGTTTCCTTCGGCGCTGCGAAAAAACCTTGGTCATTTCGAGAGGTCGGATCTTTAGGCATTAAAAAGCGCGTTTTTGGCGCCAAAAATAGGCAGACAAAACAACGTTTGAGGCCTCCAACGTAATAAATATAGGCACAATAAATTTTTACAATAATGCATATAGTTATAAACGAAGACGTGCGCGCCCTGTATGTACGACCGGAAAACGGGAAATGTTATTGTATATGATGGCACAAATGCGCCAACAGTTGAACATAGACGTGCAATTGTCCCATAAAACTGCTGGACTAATGACGATCAATTGGGTTAATTCAACAAGCACACTGGTCATATTCATGTTCAATGAACACTCTACTCGAGCGTATCATATAATGAAACAGGCATTAAAAGACAATACTTGAAAGCTGGGACTACTGGTTAAAAAAAGCGCTACTTTATGTCTGCCTTGCGCAATGAATTAGGATACACCATAAACAGACAAATAATAAATGCAAGAGAGACTACGATTTATTAAGAAATTAACATGTTCTTACATTAGGACTCCTAGGTACAACTCAGGCAATATTCTCATATACAATGACATTATCCGAATTGTACAGGGAACATGTCCCAACAGTGCCAAATACATTTGCGCCCATTTGAAGTGCACAAGTTTGAAGAAATCTGTTTAGAGAGCACGCGGAACGCAGTCTAATAATCAGTGTGAAGATTGTGGAAACAATAGCAACCTAGCAGCATCTCCAGAGTTTTGGATTCAAAATTGTGCCTCTTGTCACTTGGCATCTTGTACGCTGAGAAGGAACGCTCGATGGCGGTGAACACCTTACAAAGCCGCGTGCACATCACGTTTTTCTTTCTTCGTCTGCTCTTCACTCTCCTTTCCCCTGATGGCCCTCCGCGGTATCGCATTCGCCAACCGCTCGCGCCATGTCAGCGCGGCGGCGCATACTGGCCGGCGCGTCCCATTTGACTGCTGCTAGCGGTTGTTTTCCGGGAGTTGGTTGAACTAGAGGACTAGGTTGAACCCCATAGAGTTCCTAACAATGTTGCCAGGCAATATGAATAACAATCTCTATATAACTGCACTCGAAAACGAAACTTGCAGGCTAAATCGTGGATTCGCGTAGGCGCCGAGCAAAAAAAAAAAAAAAAAAAAATAGGCGATTTATAGGTTTATAGGCGTAGTAAAGTGCAGAGAATACGCAGCGCAAGCGTTCTTAAGCTATATCTTGTCAAACACTAACGCTGATTCTTATAGTGAGCACTTAGTAGCATACTAACGACTATTTCCCCAAACCAGATGAGCCCGACGTCCCAGAAACCGTTGCACTTTCTACCACGTCCGTGTGCCTTGGCGAATAAAAACAAATCATACTGCAATAAGCAATATGCAGCAAATATTTATTGCAAACGCTGTTGGGCATGCAGCTCAGGAGATGCAAGGACATACAAAATCCCGAAGCGTTGCTCGAAGTTTGTATCCTCAACCCGCACATGATGTTAGCACAAAAAAATAGGTGATTTATAGGCACTATAAAACACTATAAAGGCCCTCCTTAACCTCTAATTCATACTCATATATCAAAGTGGGGTGATAGGAGTGCAAGGAACAAAAAAGGCATTTGCCTCAAATCCGGTCTCTGGGACTCATTTCCTTAAAGTGTACTGCAGCATCAATCAAAAAGGAAGTTCTTTGAATCTTACAAAAAGAAAAAGAACAGATGTAGATGAATCGCTTACTCTCTTCCAGTCATTTAACATAAAAACAAAGCAAACTTCGCCCTCCAGAACTCAAAGTTGCGGGTTCAATCCCGCACATGGCGGCCGCATTTCAATGGAAACCAAGTGCGAAACGCTTGTGCACTTAGACTTAGGTGCATGTTAAAGAACCGCAAGTGGTCAAAATTAATCCGCAGTCTCTCACCCCTATACAGCGTGCTTAAAATGAGATCGTGGTTTTGCCACGCCCAATCCCCCGAATAATGTTTTGCGAAATACATTTGGATCGCTGAAAACTTGTGTGCGATGAAAAGAGAGAGAGAGAAAGGAGAAGGGAAGACACTGAAGGAGAGGGGGGGGAGTGTCCTGCGTGACCTTTCTGAAGCACTCTGTAAGAAATAAGGTCGTGTGTTCGTTCCCATGCTGTTTTTTTTTTTGTTCGTTTCTTCGTTGGTTTGTTTCTTCGTTCGATTGTTCGCTCGTGCTAGTTCACTTACATCGACAGTAGTCGTCGATGGCTTCTGCAAAACTTATTTCTGACGTTTTCGTATTTATTCATCGCTATCGTACCATGCCACCTTTGACACCTATAAATATGAACGCGCATGAAAGAATCAACCGTTGCTAGTCGCGCTTTGTCCTGTAAACCTGTGTGTCGGTCTCATTCGTGTGGTGCGATTGAGTTTGCACGTTCTCATGATTACTTGTTACGATGTACTCAGCGTTTATGTTGCGACTGTTGCTTTGACAGCCTCAGTTTTATTGAAGCTTCATTTTCTGATTAAAACAGCCCAACTATAACTGTCATCTGCACCGATGCAATAGTAAAAATTAGATAGTAGAAGAAATAGATGAAACTGAAATCGCCTGAGGTGGCCTAAATGTTGGTTGTGAAGGTTAGAAAAAAATAAGCGGAGTGTGGGCATGTTTGGCACTCGCTTCTCCCGTGTTTATTGCGCTGTTTATTGCAAAAGAGCACGGCTGCTTTGCGGGATATTTGATAAACCATGCCTCAATCCACAACACTTTCACCAGTATGCTCTTTTGCATATTTGCTTATGCGCTAGCGCGTTACTAAATGCACAGACACGGAACGCTAACACAGTGTTGATGCGATCAGTGTTTCGTGTCTCTTCTTTCAGTTGTGTGCTAGAGCATAAGCAAATATGAAGTGCAACCAACCAGCCCCTCTCATAGCACTCGGTAATCTCAGCTCTTTTGCACTTCATCCAAGGAATTTCGCTTTACAGTTTCGCGGCCGAATTGGTGTAACCTCTGGTTCATAAGTGCTGCTTACCATGTATTTATTTATTTACAAATACCTCACAGTCTCCACGTAGGAGTTTTATGGGAAGGGGAATAGGCCCAATAATTTTTAACAAGAACACAAAAACAAACAAACAAAAGAAATTCAAGAACCAGGTAATATACCATGGCAAAATGTAGTAGATATGGATTACCATAGTAACAATAAAATACTTAATATGTATTGTACAAACTTGATTGGGCCTACATGATATCATTATAGAATCTATAAACATGACTTAAGTGATCATATGGTTAGCAAAATCAGTCACAGAGGGTTAGTATTTTATTTCTAAATGCCACATGGTCATGAAAACAGCCATCATCAGGTCATCCCATTGACTAATTGCACGTAGAAGCTCCGACGCGTTAAAGGCTTGCGTGCAGCCGAAATGACGAGTGAAACTATGTCGATTATGAAGCCTGCGAGATATGCTATGTGCTTTTGATAGTAGCGGGGTATTTGCGTGCGCGCTGTAGGCTATTTTATGCTATAAGCAGAGAATGGCTATCGTCCTGCGTGATTCCAAGGATAGTAGTGATAATGAAGTCTTCATGTTAGTCACACTGGAGTGGCGGTTATAGTCTCGAGCGATGAAACGTGCAGCGCGGTTTTGCACAGATTCCAGTTGATTAGATAGACTTGGTGAGGTGACCAGATGGATGATGCATATTTGAGTTGTGGACGAACAATTGTCTGGAATGCTAGTTTCCGTGTTAAAATACGGAAGCTGCCACATGAAGATTACGTTTCAGGTATCCTAGTGTGCGTGACACCGTGGCAGTAATTTTTTTTTTTTTTTCATTGTGTGTTGATCAGGAAAGATTAGAAGTGAAGTTAATGCCAAGGTACTTGTTGTTGGGCGTTACAAATATAGAGTTACTGTTAAGACAGCGCGTGTAAGTTGAGTTTGACTGCTTTGGGCTGAAAGTCATTAGTTTGCATTTGTCAGTGTTAACTATCATTCGCCACTTCGAGCACCAGAACGTGATTTTATGAAGATCTTCTTGTAGTACCAGACCGGTCTATGTGAGTCATAATTTTACGCTATATTATGGGCATGGTCGGCAAACAAACGGATGCTAGATGTTACATGAGATGAAATGTCAATAATGTAGATGAGAAATAATAAAGGACCCGGGACTCTGCGTTGACGAAGGCCAGAAGTTAAGTCAGATAACCGAGATGAAGTGTTAATAACCCAAGTAAACTGCTTGCGTGAGGATAAAAAAAGTTGTCGCAGTTTCACCTGAAAGGTGAAGCATCAATTGCGATAGCAAATTTGTAGAGAGATATACGGAGTAATGATATTAGCTTTATCAGCTGTATAAACTTGGACATGCAGCAGCACCGGCAACGCGCCGAACTGTTGTCGACGCCGTCGGCATTTTGCCCGCGTTCGCTCAAAATGCGTGCGGCGTTGGTGACTGTTGCCGGAGCCTCTGATATAAATAGGCACTTGGTGCCGCAGCTAAACGTCGCCTCCCTTCCCTCCCCCTTCCCCCCCTCCCCCACGGCCTCTCGCGCATCGGAAGAAGGCGCGTTTGCTCTACATATATGGTGATTGTAAAGGAGGAAAGAGACGCCTACTTCTGCAGCCCTTAAGGAAGTTTGGCGCTGAGCCGTGCTCCCTCAAGGGCTGCAGAAGATAGCGCCAACCTTTCCCTTTCCCTCAAGAACCACTTATCTATCTATCTTAAGGAAGCACGGCGCAGAACGCGCGTTTGTTCTCCGCCGTGCGTTCACTCCCCGTGAAAGAGCGCGTCCCTCACGCCCTTTCACTCGCACATACAGCGTTCGGCGGCGCGCGGCCACGATTTCATCTCCATTGACGTCATACGGAACCTCACGGCGACGGCGACGGCGACGGCGACGGCGACGCCGACGGCGACGGCGACGCCGACGGCAGAAATCTGCTTTTGAGTGTCCATATAATTGCTATCGCAATAAAAATGTCACAGTTTCGCCCTAAGGGCGAAGCAATGAATGCGATAGCAACACAGCAATGTCATACGAAGTAATGTGAGCGGCTTTGGTAGCAACAACACGCAGAACTGTTGTCGACGCCATCGGCGTTTTGCCCGCGTTAGCTCTAAATGCGTGCGGCGTTGGTGACTGTTGCTGGAGCCTCTCATATAAATAGGCACTTGGTGCCGCAGCTAAACGTCGCGTCCCTTCCTTCCCCCTCCCCCACGGCCTCTCGCGCGTCTGAAGAAGGCGCGTTTGCTCTACATATATGGTGATTGTAAAGGAGAAACGAGACGCCTAATTCTGCAGCCCTTAAGCGAGCACGGCGCAGAACGCGCGTTTGTTCTCCGCCGTGCGTTCACTCCCCGTGAAAGACGCGCCCCTCGCGCCCTTTCACTCGCACATACAGCGTTCGGCGCGCTCAAGGGCTGCAGAAGATAGCGCCAACCTTTCCCTTTCCCTCAAGAACCACTTACCTTACCGGCGACGATTTCATCTCCAAATGACGTCATACGGAACCTCACGGCGACGGCGACGGCGACGGCGACGGCGACGCCGACGGCAGAAATCTGCTTTTGAGTGTCCATATAATTGCTATCGCAATAAAAATTCCGGAGCCACGATATAGTTAAAGAATCAAGGTTAAGGGACTTTAAGGGGCGTTAAGGGATGGTTAACGGACGTTAAG
Source organism: Dermacentor silvarum (assembly GCF_013339745.2). Lineage (NCBI taxonomy): Eukaryota > Metazoa > Arthropoda > Arachnida > Ixodida > Ixodidae > Dermacentor > Dermacentor silvarum. Next base: position 48,528,051 of record NC_051158.1, on the reverse strand, counting down.
GTTGTGATTGGCCAGGCGACGCTCGATAATCATATCTCCATTGTTATGGGCGTCGCAGTGCAGAGCCAATGACATACGTATGACGCAAACAAGATCGCAGCAGAATGACGCTTTATGTTTGTGAGGTTAATTAACTCATCTTCGGTAACGCAGACATTTGAGACTTTTAGTATTGCGGAAAATGCTTGCGTTAGCGTTAGCGTGTTACGCACGCTAAATCTTTGCGGAACGCTGTTCGATAGAGTTTTAGTATAGCGTAAGACAACGATGCGCCGCTAAGCGCAAAACCATCTAGCTGCGAGTAGTCAAAGCAGCAAACTGAGCAGCTCGACAACCAAACTAGCCGTGTTGATCCACGCCAAGCCTTGAAACGAGCCTGCATGTCAAGCGTTCGAGCCGAGGGTGCCACCATGTTTGCAACGCTAAAAACTTAGCGAGCGTTTAGCGTCTCCGCTATATTTCAGAAATAGCGGACGCACGCTATCCGCAAAACTGAAATAGCGTTCTGAGCATGCGCAGTCTGACCCCGCTATTTTATTGCGTTTAGCGTGGTGCCATTTCCGCAATACTAAAACTGTCTAATATCCCGCGTTGTGTACCGGCATTTTTTCGAACGCCACTCGCTTCACGTTTTTTCTTTTTACGGAAAAGCAGCCACATAGCCCAGCTCAATCTTCTTTTTTTAAGTTATGACGTCAGAGAAGGATAGCTTGGCAATATACGCGTATATTTCTCGCAGCTACCGCTGCCGCTTTTCGAACCTCATTTCGCCGCTTGCTCGTATGCGCGGCATTCGCTTTCAATCTAAACGCGAGATTCTGCATTCAGAAATGGGTTTCTGCTCAAGTTATTTTCGCGAATGGTCTCCCGCCGTCAGTAATACCATGTGCAACATTACCATTGGCTCGTCTCTGTTCCAGCAGTAAGATACTTTTTTTGTGAACACGGGGCCAAGGACATTTCTACTCCATCACACAGTTTTTCAGTTTAGATAAACCTATTCATTTTGTGTGTGTTAGTGCTCCGTAAATGTAATTCCTCCCGAACCGGCACAACTGGCCGCATTCATCCGCTAGTCATCTGTATAAAAAAATGTCACAGTTTCGCCCTAAGGGCGAAGCAATGAATGCGATAGCAACACAGCAATGTCATACGAAGTAATGTGAGCGGCTTTGGTAGCAACAACACGCAGAACTGTTGTCGACGCCATCGGCGTTTTGCCCGCGTTAGCTCAAAATGCGTGCGGCGTTGGTGACTGTTGCTGGAGCCTCTCATATAAATAGGCACTTGGTGCCGCAGCTAAACGTCGCGTCCCTTCCTTCCCCCTCCCCCACGGCCTCTCGCGCGTCTGAAGAAGGCGCGTTTGCTCTACATATATGGTGATTGTAAAGGAGAAACGAGACGCCTAATTCTGCAGCCCTTAAGCGAGCAAGGCGCAGAACGCGCGTTTGTTCTCCGCCATGCGTTCACTCCCCGTGAAAGACGCGCCCCTCGCGCCCTTTCACTCGCACATACAGCGTTCGGCGCGCGGCGACGATTTCATCTCCAAATGACGTCATACGGAACCTCACGGCGACGGCGACGGCGACGGCGACGGCGACGGCGACGCCGACGGCGATGGCGACGCCGACGGCAGAAATCTGCTTTTGAGTGTCCATATAATTGCTATCGCAATAATAGGGTGCGCTTGAGAGGCAGGAAAGCGCCAGCGCGTGTTCATGCAGAGAGGCGTCAGTGCTCAAACGCCTAACGAAGCCTCGGCGCCAATCGCACAGCCTTCGGTTGCCTGCGGGGACCGGTCAAATGAGGCGAGCTTAGGTTCACTTCGTTTTCTGGGATTTTCTGGAACACGGAGGGTACGAGAGCATAAGGGTTTCCCGATAGTGGGTGTTGGTTCATACTAAGCTGGTGTACGCAGCGAACAAAACACTGACTTAACGAAGGCAGAGGCGTGTGCCGACTCACCCCGGATCTTTAATGAGAACGTGGTCCTCGCGTACATTCTGCGAAACAAAGGCAAATATATCGAAGGTACACGTGCGTCTTTCGCACTATTACGGACTAATCCATACGACCTTCTGAAAGATCATGGAAGACGATAATAAGGATATTCCACGTGGTTAGCGTGTGTTTGAACTCGCGCACAAAACAATGCGACTGGATTATACTCTCCAGCTCTAAGAGACGCATATGAACATTAAACTTCTGTTCCTTATTCCCTAAGCCACCTTTGACATTCTGAACGCTAAAAATAAACCTGCCCATCGTGTACAGAATAACGCGATGATCACCTTTGGCTAGCATGGCGGCGTCAGAAGGAAGACGCAAGAAAAATTGCAGATCCCACACACTGTATAGGAATCAGTTTTTCGGAATCTTTCCTTATTGTTCACGAGGAACGCTGTTCACGTTTAGCGATCACTTGAAATTTACAAAGCGTGCGATTAGCTTTGACACGTTTTTACCTGGAAACGCCTCGGTCGACCTAAACTTGCGGCACTTTGACGAGCCGATCCCACGCGTGACGACATAGAAACGAAACCGATCGAATTGCGATGGTTTGGGAGAACGGCGGTATACGACGAGGATGGCGTGATGAGCGCCAGCCTCCCGAGAGCCAGCAGTTTGTTCAGAGAAGCGAGGCATGGATATCGCCCATTGTGTGTCAGAGAACTTTCCTGGAAGGTTCCGTTCAGTCGGCGTTCCACGTGAGCCAATCAGAGGCGAACAATGCGGGAGCCCCTGTTGTGATAGGCTGATGCAACCCGTAGCTAATGCTGCACTGCGCGAAGTGGGCCATGAAAGGAGGAGAGAGCACCTGCTAGAATGGTAGGTAAGGTGAGCGAGAAACCACATGCTAGAATGGTAGGTAAGGTGAGCGAGAAACCACGGCATTTTGGCGCTGAGCCGTGCTCCCTCAAGGGCTGCAGAAGATAGCGCCAACCTTTCCCTTTCCCTCAAGAACCACTTACCACGGCAGCCAAGTAACGCATTAATCAAGCGCCTGTAACTTCGCTATTACGCCCTCATTTTGAAAAATGATTAAGGTTCTAGGTTTACTGTAGAGTGTTGCGCATCTGTCCAGATACAGAGTGTCCCAGTTATATAGTTAGCTAAACTTTTTCTTTTAATATATGTTGCAATACCCAATTGGGGGACGCACGGTGTTCGCTGATCAGTGCTCCACCGTGACCATTAAAATTGTATACCAGTTACGTGGCTAATCAGATGTATTATTTAATCGTGTTGCAAGCTTTTGAATTACAAGCGTGATTTTTCAATGGGAAAGCTCTTACTGCGTCCTAAAACATCCCATTCATATGCTTACTGTCTGTTGTGTCCTGCGTGATTATTTTTTCTGTTCTTTACTCATAGAGAAATCACGCACGATTACGCGCCCGCGTGCTGTGACAAGACCGGTGCCAAAAATAATTTGATAGAGCTAACTCCGCCCATTGCCTTACTCGGCCACCACCTGGTCATTGAGTAGCCTGCGCTCATCACGCGGAACAGGCTGTTCGCGATCACCGAAAGCCCGAACACCTACAGTGACAGCTTGCCATTTCCAGGTGGTTGCCCGAGCCAGGCAATGAGAGGAGTTAGTTCCTTCAAGTAACTTGCGGGAGCGTAGGTGCCATGGTACGTGGAAGCGTTATCAAGCAGCACTTTTCATATTTTGCGCTCTACGAGTAAAGCACGAAAAAAAAATGTTACGCAGAATATAGTGCGAAGAAAAGGCGGCTGAATGAATATTTTATGGCGTAATAAGAACTTTTACATTGAAAGTAACGTCTTGCAGGGCGCCGCTTTCCGTTGTCTGTGAGAACTACTGCCCGTGGCGCAGTATGGCCTGAGCACTGGTGCCTGCGCTGGGAATACTTAGCTGGCAGAGAGGACCTGGCTTCTCTGTAGGAAGGTTGAACCTTGGCGGTTTGTGGTATCGGTGACTTTCTTGAGGACTATGGCGGTTCCCACAACTCATGTTCCCACAACTTGGGCCCGTCGTAGGGCCCCAACCCACAACCACGAGAACAAGAGTCTAATGCTCCACCGGCTGAGCTCTGACTGCTCTACCGACACAACTTCAAAACTGAAAACTTGCTTACATAGGCTTTTCCCATTAGCCGAGGTAACTACACAGTACACAAAAATAATTCCTGTGGTAGCGGAGGACTGATGACTGAACATCATGGGGCTCATAATTGTAGATTGTAGAAGTTTTCTAACAGCTTGGCTTACATTAGTTTCGCGCTCAGAAGGTTTCAGGGGCCCTTTAATGTTGGTTCGGCAGAGGGAAGAAGGTGTGTGAATGGTGCGAAATTTTTGTGGCACCTTGTGGTAGCAAAAAGCAGTCCTACGCACGTCTCACGTTAGTTGGCATAATAATAATATAAAAACCAATTATTTTTGGAGAAACACTGCCGGGTTTCTCTTGAACTTTTGCTTGTTGCTCCCTATAGTTATTGCTAATTGGCACTCCTTATTGTGTCAGCATTCCCTATGTTCACAAGTAACTTGCTTGCAGGGGCCTGCTGTAACATGCAGGGCCCGGTTCTCTAAACCACTCCTAATCTCGCAATGGAATTTTCGGAGCCATCAGCTTTTAAAGTTTGAAAGTTTATTTAAGCTTAAGTAAGGTATACAATTACAAAGTGCGCACCTTTAGGGCCCATCAAAGTTGTTGAAGGGTCTCTAGCGATTGTTATTAAGAAAAAAAGAACACTTCTATGCCAGCTGATATTTTATACTGCGAAATCACCTAAAAAAAGTAGCTGAAATAAGTAAAACAAGACAGTAGAGTTCCTTTTTCGAGGAAGTGTTTATTTGGTTTTGGGCAACAGCACATCGTCTGTATCACTGTGTTATCGAGAATTATTAAAGGGAAGATAGGTTTGCTATGGCAAATCCCATACCAACGAAAGCATTTTGACACACACACACACACACACACACACACACACACCACACACACACACACACGCACACGCACACGCACACGCACACGCGCACACACGCGCACACACGCGCACACACGCGCACACACGCGCACACACGCGCACACACGCGCACACACGCGCACACGCGCACACGCGCACACGCGCACACGCACACGCACACGCACACGCACACGCACACGCACACACACACACACACACACACACACACACACACACACACACACACACACACACACACACACACACACACACACACACACAATTTTCCATGGCATTTGCTATTACATTCAGAAGCGGCTATAATGTGTTATAATAATGGATACAGCACCAGTGTGTTGTCACCGGAATAAATCTAAAGAATTGTAGCAAGTCATTCAAACTAGAAAAAAAACTTTTGCGCTTGGCCGTTACCGCAGGAATGCATATCCGAAGGAGTATCGGATATGTACACGGATGGTAACGAGCTCAGAAAACTGTCTTTCGAATATTCTTTATAACAATGTGACTGTGCCCCGAGCAGTCGTTAGTAAATAAACAATCACATTATTTCTTCATCAAAACAAACTTGCACGTTTTGTAAAGCATCCTTTGTAATGTGCAATAATGACACAATCGTGGAATACAAATGCGAATACAAAAATGCCAACATGGCGGTTTTATTTATGAATAGTGAGAAATGAATATACAGATGTATAAATATTGCGAAAGCATAGGCCCTTCTTTTGAAGAACTGTATGTTTTCCGACCTTCTTTTCGGTTATAACATTTGTGATAGAGAGTCCAGTAATCCGTGTCCGGTGTCTTCATTCATTTTTTTTTATCTCACACGGCAAGCTCTCTGTTTATACAAATTTTTCATTTCCTTTCTATAATAGTACTGAAACGTGCTGCAGGTTCGTGGTTGTCGCTTTCATAAACATGTCTTCATCTTCATAATACAGGCATGTTCACTCACGAGATATCCAGCATAGATAATTCTTATCTAAAGGTTAAAAAATGGCGCTAACTTCAAGTTCTGCTCACGCGAAGCACGACATGTCCTATACATAGTGGCGCGGAGCAGTGAATATGTATCTCCATACCGTAAATATTGCAAACACGAAGGCAACCGTTTCCTCAGAGGCACATGAGCATGCATTTTATTGCATACAGTCCTAAGGGTCTCGTTGTAAAACGTCTATGATACTTTCGTTATGCGCGCATGCTTGAGATAGAAAAAAAAAAAAAGATTTCACAGCATGCCTTCACGTGGGTGTGGCTGATACGTTTTTTTCCTTTTTGTTTTTATTATGTTTTCTCTTTTACCACTTATTTAACCCCGGGAGGATAGATCCTGCATGCAGATGTTTGCCCACTTCGAGCTCGCTACTTCTATTCGTTTTTATTCTTAGCTTAACTTCCTTTAAAAAAAGTGTGGAGATCCAGCAAACGTATTGTAATCCATGTAAAGCGAACCTTTTTTTAAGCTGGTAATGAAGTTCTACACAACTAATGACTATGTGCACAACTACGTTTATTTTCGCGCTATGAAGTTTGTAACCTCATGCAGTGTTGCACAGCGCAAAGCTTACAACTTTAATCTCATCATATGCTTACGCAGCGTAAAGCTTGCAACTTTATTCTCATGCATAATATTATGCTGCGAAAAGCTTATCACTTCAGTCTCGTGCAGTTTGCAAGATTTACGCATATGCCGCCGTTCTCGAGCTATGCCGTAATGAAAACGCCAAATCAGACAGACCGAGTGAGACGTCTACCCGTCGATGTCAGGAGGCCGAAGGCAATACATCATGCTCGTCGAGGGACGAATGGTGACGACAAGTGTGTGCGCATATATGTCTCAGACAATATCTAGCTGCATTTGAAGGTTCTGTACAAGTTGTGTCACTTTAGCACATGGCAATTTCGGAAGACTGACATTTCTAAGAGACAATGAATTGTTCGGCCGATGGTTAATGTACCAGTTACAATGAATGAGACGCTCAGGCGGCGTAATTGGCAGCCTCGATCGCCAGGCTAAACCCGCCTGTAGCTACAAAGCACCACCGCCACCACCAAGTCGCAAGTATACCGGAGGTCTCAAGCGAAGAAAAATGACATAAATCAAAGAATCCGTGCAACATAAATTTCCTATTTTATTAAGAGATTGGTGCGAATAAGAGAGACTTGTGGAGCTACAATACATGTTCAAGTTTTAATGAAATATTTATTTTTCTTTATGCAGTATCTGTGTGCACAATGCCTCTATTTTGTAGGTTAGCATAGGGGCGGCTAATATAAGCCTGTATACAGGAGCCTCTATCTGGAGCACATATATGTATATAGACATAACAACCAACCAAGCAGCAGCAGCAGCAACAATGGCTACACCAAACCAAAGAAATATCGAGGCGAATAAAGGATCACTTTTTTCTACCGCAGTGGTGGCCTGGTGGTGCAGCATTTGTCTCTTTTGTGGGTGGAATATTGGGTTCGAATCCCGGTACGGTCGGGAATTCGCTGGTTTGTCTAATGGATGGAGATATCCCCGGCCTGGCGCTCTACTATTTATGAAGGTGAATTGTTATGGAGGGTAAAATGAAGGCTTGTAGCCTTTTTATGAACCGATGGGTGACGGGCGGTGAGGATGGAACCAGCGCTTACCGCAGCCGAGCCTGTATCACTACATGGGGGAGATGGACGACGTTATCAGCATCACCTTTCTTGGTATCATTCTTCGTAATTTTTTTCAACATCCATGCTCTTGCTCTCAAATACATTGTGTGCTTTACTTTAGAGCCATTGCTTTTGTTTAGTCTAGTCTCGTACCCGTGCGAGTTGCGAGTGATAAATCACAAGGAAAACAAACGTATTTGATCGAAGTATACGGTGGGAAATATACCGCGAGCTCTTCGAGAAAGCGTAAACGAAATACGCCCCCGATGCCAGATTCAATTTCGGAGAAGAAAACAAGGAGCCCAGTTTCTTTTTTATTTCAGGATGAAAGATTTTGAGAAGTACAAACAAGATTACTCTGAGGTGTAGCGGTGATACAAAGTTGGGGACTGCGCACTTGTTTCAAGATTCATATAAAAAAGCAGAAGCAATGCGAGAACTTCTCACGAAGTAATCCATCAAGCCTTACTGGACCTTCTTTCTCTGGCGACGAGATGAGAGTCTCATATCATGAAACGAGTAGTGGACGTGATAGAGTAAATTTTATCTATGCTTTCAAAGGCAGACGTGCAACTTTTCTTTCGTGCAGTATGTGGTCAATCAAGATGGAGTCTTCGTTCAAAAACCTCCTGGTTATGAAAACCGGTTTATCCACTTATTGTAATAAGAAATATGGTCTTTCATTCCTCGGCTGCTTATGAATTATGCTACAGTGATAAGAACCAGAAAGGAATAAGTAGAATGAAACGTTGATAGAACGTACCACGTGATCGACCATTAAATGGAACAGCAAATTAGCATTTTATTGCCAGTTAAACCCTAATGACGGTTGGATATCGCGCAGATGTTTTTTTTATTTATACATGAATGCCGAGAAACAGTAGGAGTGAAATTTGAATTGAATGCTCGGGTTTTACTTGCCAAGAACAACGACCTGATTATGATGCACGTCGTAGGAGGGCACTGCAGTTTAATTTTGACCACCTGGAGTTCTTTAACGTGCACAAAACACATGGTAATTGAGAGTTCTTGCCACCCCCCCCCCCCTCGAAATTCGTACGAGTGCAACACAATAGCCTGTAAGCCTGAAGCAGAAAGTGTCTCGATTGTACCTTGTACCTCTTGATAATTTCCAGATAAGTTTGTGCAATGGCTTGTACCTCTTGACAATTTCCAGATAAGTTTGTGCAATGGCTTAGCTGGTAACTCATGAACTAACGCTTAACTACTTAGCTGTTAGTGTACTGTGTGTAAACAGTAGTATAGTTCAGGAGCGAAAAATTTTTCGACCTGTTCATTTGCTTTACACTGTGAAGCAGACTTCCTAAACGACTCAGTTTAGTGGCGATTTCTCTTTAACAATACAATATACACAAGAAACGGGGAGGGACAAAGAGACAAAAAAAGGAAAGATAGCCAGGTTAGGCAGGCAGGTAACCAGCTGTTAGTACCTTACACTGACAACATAAATCAAACGGTCACAAAATATAAATTCCGAAGTTTAATGATAAGATTCATAATGGTGTTTGATGATGACAGCACAAATTATTGTCGACATTGCTTGTTACATAGCACGACAGCATGACAACGATGTTGTGACGTCGCCTTCAGTGCTTTCTGCAAGAATTTTTAAAGTTTACGGAGTGATTGCACAAATTATCGACAGTAATATTTTGACATTTAAACGCAGAATCTTGTATTGCATGTATTTAATGTATGAAAATAATATATCCTCAGTCTACATTGTAACGACTGGTTAAAATTAGCATCAACAACGTTATTTCTTAAGCAGCGTTTGATATCTAAGCGAATCTAATACGCATAAGATGCATATAAATATATTTATGATGCCACTTGTACAACCAGAATATGTTTGGCGGAGTATCCACTATTTCGACGCAGAGGGCTAGCCGAAGCACTCTGCCAAAGATACAGTCAAGTATCATACTTTCCATTGATATGGTGTTTACTCTATGACTATTTCAATCTAAGCAATCGCGTCCCACCAAGCGTGAGGACAAGTGTTTCGAGCAAACAATTCATTTCGTAGGTACTTCAAAACATCACTCGCTGTCTTCCGGCATGCTCTCGACACACGACGTGAAATGCAATTTGAGATGCGGGATGTTCTTAAACCGTAACTTTGTCCTGGATAAACACTACGCCCCATTAGCGCCTTAATAGCATTGCTGCGGGATACCGGCCTCCACATGACTCCGTAACATAAATATTTGTGCTACAGAAAAAAATGTGTTAGTGTTATTTAGCGTTTCACGGGCGTTTTGCGTGACCTGCCATCTTGAAGTATTATTTCGGAATGATAATTCCCATGTAAAACAGCTTGGAATATGACGTTCAGAAAGGGGGAAATATCTACGTTCTGTTTGTGTAATATCGTCTGACCCAAATGTTGACGTACCACTTTTCAGTGCTGTATGAATTTACGGCTATAAAGCAATACAGGGTGTATGGCTGTACTGCTATACAGGGTTTTTTTTTTTTTTTTTTGAACTGCACCACATTTTTAAAAATTGCCTTTGGCAGATGGCACAATCCTTACCCTTGATGTACATCACTCGATGAGGTGGCCATTACTTCTACGATAAATTAAAATGCCTAATTGAATAATAATTACAACTACACTAAATAACGGCTTAGCTCATTACTTCATGGCACATATTTAAATCTACGAATTGTATGTAGCCAGTAAGCGTGCAACGCATGTCTACTTAGAACGAATTCTTAGGACTACGCCAGTCTCGAGATATTAATTTTCATAGTGTCCCTACGAAATACGTTGGCGTTCCAGGTACTGCTGTGCTTCAATGCATGAAGCAGCATTTTCTTTTAAAAAATTACACCATCTTCCCGTAGAGGAACCCTGAGTAGTATGCGAAGCAGCCATGGGGTCGACTCAAGGTAGTTTCATTCAGCACCACCAGCAACGCGCAGAGCTGTTGTCGACACCGTCGGCGTTTTGATCGCGTTCGCACCGAACGCGCGCGGCGTCGGTGACTGTTGCCGGTGCCTCTGGGGCGCCTACCGTCGCGTCTCTAACCTAAGCTGCTTCGCATTATCACGCGCGGAGCCGCAGGTGTTGCCATTCGTTGCGCAATCCGGAGAGGAGGAGTGCCGAGAGGAGAGGACATGAGACAAGGAGAGGAGAGGAAATGAGACAAGGAGAGGAGAGGAGGGGGCGGAGGATGCGCATGCGCAGTAGGGGTGTGGATGCCGCACGGCGGAGGGAGGGAGGGAGGGAGTGACATAGCCCCGACCATAAGATGCTTCGCATCTAAAATTTCCGCCTCCATTCCACCCTGGGAAAGTTGATGTACAGCAAAGCTTTTGCCGACGTTACACAAGCGCCACCACCACAAGGCGTTGCACCGTCGAGATCAATTCTTTCAATTATCCAAAAAAGCATTTACATTTCTCGAAGAAGTAATGGACGCCGCATCGAGCAATTTAGATCAAGTGTTAGAACTGTGTTATCTTCCACGGGCAATTTTTTAAAATATTGGTGCACTACCTATACGTAGTCAGTTTTTCTATTTCGAAATAACTGCACTTCATTCTTTGGTCCTTTTTTTTTGTTGCTTAAGGCTGTGGCAGATAGGACTGCTACCATAAAAAAAAAGAATAAAAAATTAGAACCCGCTCGTGAAGCAACATTATATGACACCCCGAAGACACGCGCCACCATGTATCATTTCTGGGGGCCTCGCTTTCTGGATCAAACGTCGGCGCGGCGACGTAGCCCAAAGGGTATTGTAAAAAAAAATCCTTAGAGATTCCCTATCGGTACTCTTTGTCGGCGCCGGCCCTTTAACGTCTTTTCTTTACGACTAGGCCCGCAAGAATCTTCGCTTCGTCTTTATACTGCCAACCTCGATTATGCCATTCTTCATTTGTATTCTTGACTTCTTCAGGCCGTCGACAGGGCCAGCATGACGACACCGACAGTTGCTGCGTTCATACATAATGTAGTCATGAAAGTTTATCTTCTCTCCTGTCTATGTTCTTGCCTTTCGTCCTGGTTTCTTACGCTTCATCAATATTTACTAGCTTCTAGGTGATTTCGTCATATTAGAGAGACACTAAAGCGAAGCACAAGATCAGCCTGCACCGATAAAACATTGTTTGAAAACTCTGCGTTGGTTTGTTTTGTGGTGGGAAGTTTATTCCTAGAAGACAAAGTGAAGTGCAAACTTCAACATCTTTTTGGTTTAATTTTGCTCCACACGCACAGCGCCGTTACATCCCTTTCTCGTCCTGAATTTAAATGTATCTTCTCGTATTTGCTCCATGGGCGGGGGGGGGGGGGGAGGGGTGGAAGGAAGCATAGTGGTAGTATTTAAACTTGCTAGGTGGAACGTTTGGCTTCGATAGAGCGCAATGCAGTTCATGTTTACCGATAAGATGTTACCTAGGCTTCAGCCGATGGCCGTCAAAACTCGTGACGTCACAGAAAGCTGGTGCAGGAATGTGAAGGTGGTGTCACGACCGTTCTTTCATTTCTTGCATCTTTTCTGGCTTAACCGCGCTTCCTGTCCTGGTAAGAAATGAGAGTGGCTCTATGGCATTGCGCAGAAGCGCTTGTACGCGGGGCCAGTCTCCACATGGGTCCATCTATTCACACTTTGTGATACGTATCGAATAGGAGACGCTCTGACAGTGAATCGTCGACGTCACCCAGGCCTTTATGGTGCACACAAAACGATGACGCGCTAAGCCATGTCTTGCACGACCTCACTGCACTTTGAGCTGACACTGTGCGGAAGCAATAGAAGTGGCGTGGCTTCGGCCCTGTAAATTTTGGTACAAGACCGAAACGCAATGAATCGAAGCTTCGTCGTCGATTCTGTCATGAAATAATGAAACTATTACCGCCTAATTGACGAATGTATTTCTTTAAAAGAATACGTTATCTGATTCCACAGATATAGTGTGTTTTTGTCGTTTTTTTGTGTGTTCTTCCATGTTTACTATTCTCGGTTTGCACGAATGTGCGTGAAGCCTACATATTATATCTAGTTACCGGTTATTTACTGGGCAGGAGCTTGCTCTCGATCGAATTATTACTGAAGGAATGTCCTTCTTAAATTTCGTTGTTCTCACCTAAGTCGTCTACGATGACACATGTACGAGAACGTCCTCGCGTAACTATCACCCATCAATCGAATAAGAACAGTGCGTAGAAACACTCTCATGAACAAAGCTCACGTGTTCCGCGTGGCTCACTGAATGATACGGGTATTGTGCATAGAATGCATATAGTGTGACTTAACAGAGACTTTGTAAATGATTACTAGATGTTCGTTTTCTTTCCGATTACATGTGTTGTATACGTTGCATGTAATTGCATTACGTTGTTACATGTGGTATACGTAGCTGGTTGTTTGCGCAATGTTCAGGACCAATGAACGTGGTGCAAAGATCCATTTTCTATGAGCATTGTGGACATTCTATGGGTGATGTATCGGCAAATTTCAAGAGACGTTTTCTGTTCGACTATTCCTTATCAGTTCAAGTTGCCATGTTCCTTTCAACTTCTGTTTCCTTTATATTGTGGAGGGCAATTTCAGCGTTTGTGCAAAGTTATACAATCGTTCATCAGCTTAAAAAGCGTGTTTAGGAACGGCGCAGGGAGTTTGGGCAAACTTCTCAAATAACTCAATCTGGTGTTAGACTTATGCGAGTGGTGCTTTGAAGCGTGTAGTTAAAAAAATGGATAGTAAATAGAATACATCTGTTCGGAAGGAACGAAATTGGGTTTTGAGGAGTGCGGTTTGGCAAGGTCGAACAAATATTTGCATGTTTACTTGCGACATTTACAAATGATAAATCAGAAGCACAAAGCTTCTAAGTGGCGCCAGTAAATTGAAGGTGAGGGTGACGGCCCGCTTTATTTGCAGCCTGTTCGGCAATAGGTTCAGCAAGTTGTTACAGGTTAACTTTATCGATATTTCTTTTGTCATTGTTACAAAAAAAATGAAGTGATTTATCACCTCAGTGGAAATATGCTTCGTACGAATTTTTGCGTATTAAATAATGTAAAGATAAAGTAACATGACATCAAAAACACGATAAAAACAGCAACGTACAATAGAAGATGACTGGCATAAAATGAAACGCGAAACACAGACTAGTGTCTGCACGAGAACAATACACAAATGTATTGTCAAACGCCGTCTACATAGATAAGTATCACATTATAGCAAATTGGTACTTGCTATAAGGATAATCAGTCAGACGAACATCATCAACAAGAGCGTAAAGTTCTCTGGCTATAGCATTGCATGGCTATTGCAAGAGAAAAGTGTGATTGTATATCATTCGAGCCCACTGGAGACCAGCGTGTAGCGAAGCAGCTATAGACGATGTAATGACCTAATTCCTAGATTTCGGGGCTCGTGTGATTTAGCTATTCGCCGCTCGAAGAATGGTGTCTGCAGCATCGACCAAGGCTGCACTTTCCCCAGTTCTATAATGGCTACTTTGCGATGCACATACATTTAGCACGGAGGATCCGCCATCCCGCGAACGACGGACAAATAAGTGTTAAGAAAAATGTTGAGTGAGCGCGCCGGAAGTTTGAAAGCGTAGACGGGATAGGAGCCCGGGCTAACGGAAGTTAGGGAGCCATGTCAGGCATGAGCAGATGAATGAGCCAATCAAAGTATCCCGTGGCTCCCAATTTGGTCCTCAGTAGCGCGACAGTAATTGCTCGCGCGGCGAAGACTTATTTCTTTCTTATTTCTTTCTTATATTATTTTTGTCGGAGTGCGCACGCGATGCTAAAATGGTTTGGCAAATAAAAAATAGCCAATACTCGAGTTTGTAGCTGGGAGAAGGGTTAACAGCAAGCTTGATAACAATAAGCTTGATGTCCATCGCCTTGCTAATCAGTCAGAGTGGCACATGGTTGTCAGCACACGTTGCTGCTAAATTATAAACGCAATCGCAGAATAGTAAGCGAATATTTTTTGCGGCACGTAGCACTTTTAGCTAAGTAGGAAGATATCCTCCAGAAACAAAGCGACGATTCTAACTTCTTGAGTTCCGCAGTAATCACGTTTGAGGCGAAATGCGTCAACTTGTTGAAGTGCCGGTGAGTTGCTAAGTGGTTCGCTGTGTTTGGTGTTGGTGCTCAGTGCACACACATCTAAATAAATAAGGTAGAGGCAGAGAGCAAAGTAGATCTCACTTCCGACTAACTTTATTTTCACGAAGAACGAAGTATATACGCCGGCGGGAAGAAAACAAGGCAGAAGTTAGTGACTGATCATCATCATCAGTCTATATTTAAGGCCATTGCAGAACGAAGGCCTCTTCCTGCGATCTCCAATTACCCCTGTCTGGCGCTAGCTGATTCCAACTTGCGCCTGCAAATTTCCTGACTTCATCACCCCACCTAGTTTTCTGCCGTCCTTGACTGCGCTTCTCTTCTCTTGGTATCCATTCTGTAACTCTAATGGTCCACTGGTTATCCATCCTACGCATTACATGGCCGGCCCAGCTCCATTTTTTTCTCTTAATGTCAACTAGAATATCGGTTATCCCCGTCTGTTCTATGATCCACACCGATCTCTTCATTCTCTTAACATTAGGCCTAACATTTTTCGTTCCACCGCTCCTTGTGCGGTTCTTAACTTGTTCTCGAGCTTCTTTGTTAACCTCCAAATTTCTGCCCCATGTGTTAGCACCAGTAGAATGCAATGATTGTACACTTTTCTTTTCAACGACAGTGGTAAGCTCCCGCAGGACTTGGCAACGCCTGCCGTATGCACTCCAACACAGTTTTATTCTTCTGAAAATTTCCTTCTCATGATCAGAGTCCCCTGTGATTAATTGACCTAGATAACCGTACTCCTTTACAAACTCTAGATGCTGACGGGCGATGCTGAATTCTTGTTCCCTTGCCAGCGTATTGAACATCATCTTTGTCTTCTGCATGTTAACCTTCAACCCCACTCTTAAACTGTGACTGATATCATACATCAACTGTACATGCTTCAAACACGTGGTCCCATAGTGCGTGACTATTTGCGTGAGCGCCAGCATTGACTGAAACGAATGTTAGTTCAATATATTTGGTTTGAGCACCTTACGCGGGGCTCACGCAAATGCTCCTTTAGACATCTGCTAGCTGACACGGCATATTTCTTTCCACATATGTCTTGGGCTTGAAAATACGGCACCCACTGCAAAGCGGATAGAACGTCACCTCTGCTTCAATTAAGGCTAATTCCGGGCGCTGCCTTAGAGCGCGCATAAGAAAGCATTAGTACAATTCGCGGCAACAGGCTGCAACAGAGGCGCTAGCTATGCATATAACTGCTCCTTTTCTTCACTGTAATGGCTCACCAATATTCTCTCGAGCCAAACATGCATGATCAGAATGATTAAAGTGCCGTTGAAGAATGGATCACTTTAACGTAATAATACTTTCCGTCCGAGTGCCACTACGGGAACCAAACTAGTAAATTAATATCGTTCGCACAAACTTCGTGTGTTTGACAGAACAAGAGAGTTCTAAGATAAAAATAAAAATATAGAATATGGCTCAGACATCGTTGAGCATGGATTGTGAGGAAACGATTTTACTCATACGCATCAGAAACGAAAGTATGTAGGCATTTTTTCATACATTATTCTCATTGCATCTCACTGTGTTCGTTGTTTCTTAAAGGGGCACTGAAACACTAAATTAGTTACTTGTTGCCTCTGCCTCATTTTACCGTACCAAAAAAAAACGATTCTTAGTTTTCGGTGGTCGTGTCGGTGTGTGATCCTTCATCTAAGTGTTCCTATAACAAGACAGGGGTTCACAGGAAGGAGGATAGTTAGTTGACGTGATCAATTGTAGTCAAGGCAAGTAGCTTTCAGGCTAAATCCAACATTCCTTAAGAGGGTCTCGTCTCAATGTGTGCAACAACTGTACTGACAATGAAAAGTCCACTTCGTCTAAATCAAAACTTAAAACGAACTCTTGTCTCCGTCCCTTGCTACGTATCATCGCGCGGTGACCATTACCTCAAAGTTGGCGTGCAGAACTGCGGCCATTTTAGTGTGGTATTTGTGTGTAATAGTTCTTGCGCGATAAATGCTATAAGAATCTTTTGTCCGTAAGAATGGCATCGACTGCAGTCACCTGACTCCGTTATTTCCGTCCCACTATCTGCATTCTTGGAGGCTGCAGTAGAAGTCTTATAACTAAATGTGTAGCTCAGTGTCTATGGCATTGCGCTACATTGCGTTATGCAAAGACGCTTGGTTATTTTGATTTAGGTGCCAATAAATAATCCAGGGTGGTCAGAATTATTCTGTAGTCCCCAAAGAAATCACAGAATACGTTTTTAATTATCTTTTTGGTGATGAAACCTTCCTGCGCTTTGTAGTTCCCACTAATAATATAATGTACTTAGTAATTAAAATAATCATAATAAATAAATGTTTGGCCCAGCATGGGCTACCGTTTGTTCAATCACCGTCAATCGCTCCATCTAATTATCTGTTTTTGAAGATCCTAGTAGGCGTATTTACTGCCACACCGCACCAACTATCACCCCTCATTAATATCATGTTCTTATGTGCCGGCATAGCTAAACACCAAAAGGCTACTTACCGCTAAAGAGCGGCCTAGATCTCGTCTATGGCCGTTGTGCTATGTCGTGCACTGTCGACTACTTCCGTACATGCACGTGCCTTCTCGTCTCATGGACGTGACTTTCCGACGGTGGCCGTTTCCGCATCGGTGCTCCTTTGTGCTTTGACGAAGACATCCTCAAGCTGTCTTCTGATACATTTATCAGCGTCTCATTACTTGCTGATTGCGTGGGTGCTTTTGCATCCCTGAGTCCTCTGTAGCCGTATTTATAGAACATTTCTGCGTTTTCTGGTGGGTCTTACGAGTGTGCACAAACCTCTTCCTCCTCCTTACGCTACTAATTAGTGGGCTACATTTTTTGTCTGCCTTTCATATGAGACCCAACTAAGCAACATGGCTCTTCCCGCCAAACAGAAAGCTTGCTAATGCAACCGGTTGAAGAACTTGGGTAAATAATAAAACAGTCCTTTGACGTCAACGATTTTCAAAGCAAAACTGAGTTTGGAACCGCCACCGTGTTCGAAGCAGTTTGCGCCAGTGTCGCAAAAAGTTACGTAAAATTCTGGCAGTACCCTTCTCGGAATTAATGTCGGCGTGAAAACGTGATTAGTATGGGCAGAGACCCAGCTATTTTACCTACCACGTATGTCTAATGGCCGATTTGGAATAAAAATAGGCAGGACTAGTTTCACGTTATATCGCCTTTACATTTAATCAATATAACGACCCCCGGTACCACCAAATGCTTCACTTCTGATTAAGCGACTTCTTTAATTGCCTGCTTCCGACATCTTCTTCACTTGCCTGTATCCCAACGCTACTCGCTCAATACACACCGCGGTCCTATTCTGCTCGATTCACTTATTTTTGAACCCTCGGCTGGTTTTGATGCCAACATCTTTGCTTATCTGTAGCTTGCTTCTTTAACTTTCTGTTGCCGACTTCTTGACGTCTTGCTTCTTGTTGTGTTTATCTATCTGGGCACCCACCCAGCGGCACATACCTTTTCTGGAGGATTGTCCAAGAATGTGTGCACGTCCAAGAGTGCGCATGTCGATGACAGTGCACACTCCACAGTACAACACGTGCGATGCGCTGAGCAGCACCAGGGCAACTGCTTATACCCTTCCGTATAGTTGGAGCAAACTTCTTGAACAAGTTGTTCCTTTACTTTCAATGTCCTAGGAACAGAACTAAAGAAACAGATTTGTCTGGGATCACGGAAAATTGTTAGGTCTTTCTACAGTGGCTAATAACACAGGATCCTTGGCGCTGCCCCAATAACACGGTTTTCATTGGCAGGAGCAGCTAATTAATAACGCTGCGATGGAATTCACAATATGGTGAGACATGTATATTCATGGCTTCTGTTCGGTGCATCCTTTTTTTAATACTTGCTGGTCTGTTTGCAGCAACTTGTGCTACGACACATAATCTCGCAAGTACCAACTTTCTTGCACTAATAGATTAACTATTAATTACTAAAACTATTTAAACTAATTAAACTATGATGCATTGCTTCGTGCTTAACGACCAAGAAGTTTCCCTGAAACTCCGCAAAACGCGCTGTCGTTTCGTCGCCATGAAAAAATCCGCTACGGAAAGATCTTTTGTTCGGCGAATCTGAGAGGTTGCTGAAATGCTGGCGGACTGCTTGATTGGTAAGGCCGGAAATTGTTCTCCAGGAGCACCCGTGATTGGGGAACACAGCGACAAGAGAAAACGCGAGCCACAATTTCTTTTGTGCGTGTTTGAGGGTGGGGGGTAGGGGGTTGTATGTGCGTGTGTCTGGATCTCTCTCTCTCTCTCTCTCTCTCTCTCTATATATATATATATATATATATATATATATATATATATATAATATGTGGTGTGTGTGGGTGTGTGTGTGCGTGTGTTGCTTGTGCGCGTGTTTATGCGCACGTGTATATGACTGTTTCTCTACCTCCCTTTCTGAGTCCTTGTGCGCGCGCACATGTGGGCATGTGTCTGGCACTCTCTATGTATCTGTCTCTGCATGTTTGTGTGCTTGTGTACGTGTTCTTGCATGTGTGTGTGTGTGTGCGTGTTTGTGAATAGCGAGCACTCTCTAGGAGCCATCACAGAGATCTGAAATTTCACGCAATAAGTAAATTGAAGCTTGTTCCTTACCAGTTGTATTTGCGGGCTACTACTAAAAAAACTTGCCCACCTTACGTCAGCGTCATTGCCCATTTTTACTTATGTGGAACCTGCCAGGTAAACAATGAAAAACTTTAATTCAGTTCTGGGGATATCTCTGTTTTCTTTAATTTTACACTGTTGACAATAAACAATATTCAATGATCTTGCGTAAAGAAATTGTCGGTGTAGGCCAACTCGTGGGAAATTTCTTCGCAGATATGCCAACAGAATGATTTGTCCATTCAATTTATCACATAAGTAGTAGCTCGTCTGATGGGCTACTTATGACGTCATTGTTATTTTCTTCGCGGCAAGATCAGACTGGACAAGCGATTGAGTTTCGGGTTTCTGTGTTTACAATGCAAAACTTTTTTTCGTCACACTTCTCCGCCAGCATTGGTCTTTGGATGGCTGGTTGGGTTCTCACCGAATATATTTATGCTCATTAAAAATTAACTAACGCGTCCAGCGTCAGGATTCGAACCTTGGCCCACCAGCCCAGAACTCTCACCAATAGGCCACAATCGCATTTTTTGGTTCATGGTATTTATTACATTAACATGTAACTCAATAAAACATTCATCGATTGTGCATAGTCATATAATGGCGGGAACAAGTAAGTCACACACAGAACTGGCACAGTTCATACTTTAAGTGGTAATGCTGGTTCCGCTTTAGAAGGGTGTTAACAATAAGCACCTCACCAAAATTGGGTACCAGTCCGGTTAAACATCAAGTTCGTCATAAACACGTTTTAAGTGCACAGTCATATGGATGAAATTCACCCTTGTAGGTACAACCGATTAGGCGCTGCGGTCCATCATTCGCGCCTTCTACAAACTGTGCGATGCCATGAGGGAAAAAGAAACATGTCGGAATTTACGTTATCATCAGAGGTCGGCAGCAGGTAACGCACAGTATGAGGGTTGGTTTCAAATTCTTTCTTTGGAGTCCGCTGGAGGACATCCTAAAGTAGGAAGGCGTCTTTGCAGCCAATGAAACATTGTTCAATTATCTCTGGTGCATCAGAAAGAAGACAGTAAACAGAATACACACATATACCCCTTTGTTTCAGCCATGTTTTTACTAATAAGGTTCCATGAAGTTCATAAAGTAATGCTTTTGCAGCAAGAGGATATACACATTTTACGAACTCGTTTTAGTACGTCAAGGCCTGGCCATTCAATGTATATTTATCGGTAAAGTGGAGGAGGAAAAAGCATGGTCAGTAAATCCTTGTATAACGTTTTACGCGACAGGGAGTACAAGTATTCAGTGGAAAACCGAACTATCAGGAAACGAACCGTCAAGTAAACCTCTTGCATGAACCCCCACAAGCATAAACGCGAAGAAAAATTTGCAGAAACAACTAAATCAGGTAAAGCATTAAAAAGTACGACTTGCATGAATGACCGAATTATAGGATGCGAAGTATCGCGAAAAAATAAGAAACGAGACACTATTTTCCGGCGTAAAGATGCACTAAGCCTAGCCCGCCCTCACTAACCGGTCTAAAGATATTGTCTTGCCTCATGGGCTCAAAAGTGTAAGACCATACGAAATTTGCAAAAATTCTGTCTTTCACCGACTTGGGCCACAATCTCACGTATACTTTATTTCGTGCCAACACTAACTGGATCTTTTAGATGGTCGCCAACTGCTATAATTATAATGATCTCTATATATACTATAACACATACCCATAAAAGGGGCTCAGCCAAGAAGCGTGTGCTTGCGCTCAGAGTGATGATGAGCATTTCAATACAATGACACATGCCCACAACGGGGCATTGGCCAAGAATCGGCTGGTAGATATCGTGCCAGCGCGAACTATCTTTTTAATATGATCACCGCATGTTGACGGTTATGATTTCTATACTCTTACACATGCTAACAACAGAGGATCAGCCAAGAAGCGTGTCCGCGTGTTGATTATGATGATTTTAATAATATAGCATATACCCACAAAGGAGTATCGGCAATAAGGCAAGTCCGCATGATATGCATGATGATTTCCATACTATGACACTTACCCACAACAGGGGACTGACCAGGAAGCGCATCCGCGGGATAATTATGATGATGCTTTCCCCACTATTGGCTCACAAAAACAACGGGGGATTGGTAAAGATGCGGGCGATACATATCCTGCCACCAACTAGCTCTTTGAGATGACTGCCACGTATTAATTCTGATGATGATTTCCATAATTTGTGGCATGCCCACAACGAGTGATCGGTGAAGAAGGGACCGGTACATCTAAAATAAATACCACGAAATAAAGAAATACAAGCCAATATAACAATATAACATTTGTCCCATTCCGTAGCACTTGTGCGAGCATGCGCCAAAGACGCCGAAGCGAAAAGGGCAAATTTATAGCTGTTGATTAACCGCTTCACGAATGCTTCGCTTCACATAGATTCCAACATGCGCTTTGGACCGGATTTTTTTTTTCAGAGACCGATCGCTGAAGCTCCAACAGCGAATGAAAAAGTGCACAGTGCACTGAAGTTTGCTAGACAGAATACAGGAATAAATTTATCGATGCATGGGTATCACGACATCAGATTACAACGATTAAGAAGCCGCTCTTTGCTTTCCACTAAAGCTGCGTCGCAATGTTTTAAAACAGTACTGAGGTATGTTTCAGTTCGAAGCAACAAAAAAAATTAAAGCATGAGTCGGAATGTGGCGATCGTTAAAAACTATAAATTATGGGGTTTTACGTGGCAAAACCACGACCTGATTATGAGGCGCGCCGTAGGGGGAGACTCCGGAATTATTTGGGCCACCTGGGGTTCTTTAAAGTGGACCTAAATCTCAGTACACGGGCGGTTTCGCATTTCTCCCCCACCGAAATGGGGCCGCCGTGGCCGGAATTCGATCCCGCGTCGTCGTGCTTAGCATCCCAACACCATAGCCACTAAGCAACCGCGGCTGGTCATGCCGATAGTGTACAAGCACGCTAAAGTAGAGGGATCCGGAATAATTTAGACCAGGGGTGGTTCCTTAAAAAGGTTCTGAATAAAGTATGAAACATTTAGGAACGCAGCAGAATTAGACTCAGGCTGCGCGATTATTCAGATTCCCGAATGATGATGACACGAAGTCTTTCTCAGATAACTGTTTTTTTTTTCAGAGTTTTATGAGCGGGTGCGACCGCAAGCCAGCCCGCGTGGAGCTGCGCGCCGATGCGTATAAAGTCAGGCCTACCCGTCACATCACCGTACAGTAGCGGACAGCCAGCGCTTGGCATATAGCTTGGCTGATGCACTCCTTGTACTGTGCTATGTGAGCGCATGGAGAGAAAAAGAGACAAAGTGAATGGCAGAGAGGTTCACCAAGTAGTAACACATCCGGTTTGCTACCCTGCACTGGAGAAAGGGAAAACTGAAAGGTAAAGGAAAAAGTACACCATCGTGGCGACCGCAACACAGGAGACAAGAAAAGAAAACGATTCACCGACGATTACGATACACCCTAAAGCGAAATTTGAGCGCAGCTATACGTGTTTTCACTTCGCGATATATTGGCTGGCGAAGACAATTCGTCTCGTGCGGCACGCTGCATACGGAGCGAAGTGCGGCGCGACTACCTCGCTCATCGGGTGATCGCGAGAGGCAGCGCGTGCGTGAGACGCTGGGTGCGATTGACAGCAGCCGCCGCAGACAGACCTCACAGGCGACACGTGCTACTCTGGCGCCATCGCGTAAGTACCGTCGCCGAAGCGCCCGTCTTGCGCTGCCATTAAGCTTTTTTTCTCACGCTTTCCCATACCCTTCTCCTCCGCCTACCACATCATGCTTCCGCTGGACCTCCTCCTCCGCTTTCTCCCTCGCGCTCTCTTCGCGATCGCCGCTTTTTTCATCCCCCGATGGGCTCCGCGTTCGCTCTTTCATCCCCTGTAAAGGCCCTAGATTTGCTGTTCTTCCTTAAAAAATATCTAGGGACTTTTATCTCTGCTTGTTCGCTCGGTTACGCCGGGAACGCCGATCTCGACGCAGGAAAGGGGGCCTAAGGTATGCGCTCTAAAATGAAGTAATGTCGCCTAGTACTGCGTATGTCGCGCAGTGTCACGGACGATCTATTTGCTACCAGGGAGGTTTGTTTTCCAGCATGCCATTCCTGGCTAGAAGATAGGACCAAGCTGGCATAGAATTGTGTTCAAGGATTGACATGTGAAGCCTAGTTCATGCCGTCTTGTTCAACCCTAAAGCCATGATCAGCAGCCCATTCATGAATAAGGCAAGTAAAGTGTCCAAATGAATCACAAAAAAATCAAGTAGTATCAAGAAAGCAAACCTTTCACTTCCTTTTACCCGCGCCTTTATATTATGTATAACTCGTTGTTTCTTACTTTCTTATCAAGGTATGTATGGGAAGTTGTAGGCTGCATTGGAGCCGGCTCTTCCAGGACGCGTTTGAGAAATGGGTTTCTTCTTTCGACAAATGTAAGGCACACATGCCACAGACACGTAAAAGTACTAAGTGTAGAAAAAAAATTCACCAACGATTACGATGCTTCCTAATGCGAAATTTGAGCGCAGCTGTATACGCGCTTAGATTTCGCGATATATTGACTGGCGCGGACAATCTCTCTCGTGTGGCACCTTTCAAACCGAGCCAAGTGGTGAGCGACGGCCTCGCTAATCGGGAGATTTCGAGAGGAAACGCGTGGATGATGCGTGACCGCGATTCGGAGCCGCCGCCGCAGACAACCTCAGCTCATGCAGCGCTTTGTTTCCATACAGACAGCGCGCGCTACTCTGGTGCACTTTCGTAGGCATCGCCTGAAAGCCCCTAGTGTGTGGCACTACGCTCATCTTTCGCTGTGCTCGTTCGCTTGGTAACGCCGACACTTGCCGTAGGAACGAGTGCTTAAAAGCTGCGCTGTAAAAAAAACATTAGCTTAAACAACTATAAGTTAAGCTTGCCGTCGGTTTTCATAACAACCGGTTATGAAAACCGTAGTGTGTTTGATGACTGGCAGAGGCAAAGGACCTTCTGCTAAAAAGGCAGCCAAGTACTGATTAAGCTAGCAAACCGCGGGCATTTCATATAATAGTTGAGATTGATATTAAGATGAGAAGTCGGGCAGATGATGCTTTTCGCGTGAAATATATTCAGAAGAGCTCTAGAGTTACCGGATGGGTGCCAAAGTGACGCATTCGAGGTCGGCGGAGAACTAAATAGAGCGATGAAGCTAGGAAACTCACAGGGAAAGAATTGGGTCAGCTGAGATGGGAGAGAAGTAACTGGATATCGCCGGTAGAAAGTCTTCGTCCTGCAGTGGACATGAAACAGGTGTATGTTGGTAATGCTAAACATATTTATAATAAGTGTCATTGGGGAGACTCGCAAATCACTAGTTCACGAGATGCAGTGTGTTTAGGTGGAAGTGTGGTTTAGGTGACAGTCTACGAAAAGTAGCTAGGACATCGTGATTTGCATAGTAGGTATCCGCGCAGCCGGTCATGTTAACGGAATCCTCAGAGGAGGCAATATTCATTGCTGAGATGTGAGCTACATGCATGCATGCATGCATGCACGCACACACACACGCACGCACACAAACACACAAACACACAAACACACAAACACACACACACACGCACACAAACACACACACATACACACACACACACATGCATACATACATACATACATACATACATACATACATACATATGGAATGTATGTACATACATACATGCATACATAAGCTAAACATCGATCTTATTAAAGCTACAAACATAATATTTAGGCCGATCAATACTACTGAACGATGTAGTGTAGTTCTTAAATATAAAAACAAAGCCATAAAACAAGTTACCAATTATAAGTTTTAACATGTTTGGTTTAACGAAAACCTTTCATGGAATGTGCATGTTTTGAATTTAGTAAGATATTTGAGTAAAATTATCGCATGTCTTTATAAAATTACCAATTTAATACCCGAATCGCTCAAGATTATTATGTACTATGCTGTTTTTATTCCAAAATATCCCATTGTATTCTTCTGTGGGGAACCACTTCATCAAGAAATTTATATAGGCTGCTTGTTCTTCAAAAAAAAGCCCTTAGAGCCATTGAGGGTTATTATGGAAGACCACGGGATTTGTCTACAGAACCCTTATTCAGGAAATGTATTAGTCTACCAGCGCACCAAATTTATTACTATTGTCTGCTGCAATATATTCACCAAAACAAACTTTATGCCACTCTTCCAGACAGGCCTGCCGTAATGTACCATCTGAGAACATGTAAATAATTATTACTTATTACTCGGACTAACTACGGGAAACAGAAATGAACCTTTCTGGTACCATTTGTCACCAACAAAACTTCACTAGATGTGGAATTCTCGACATCAGCAAAGGTGTTTAAAAAGAATATAAAACAATATTTGAATGAATATTCTCTATAGTTGCACTTTTCGTGGGACTCGATGTAGGAGAAGTTTTTAATTTGTGATCTTTTCTATGTTTACATATTAGTCTATTGTATTGATGCATCATCATAGTTGTTTTCTACGTACATAACCATTGTATTTCCTGTTATTCTATATCAAGTCGTGTTTTTGATCTACACATGTATTTTGTTGCTGTACAGGCACTGGATGTGTTCGCTGCTGTCTGTAACAGGAAGCCAAGGCCCACTCAGGCCTACCCCCTTTTGCCTTGGCTTCCCCTTTCGTATGAAAGAAATAAACTCCTAATCAATAAATGAATGCATAGACACGTTCCACCAGGCAGTATGGACAAAAGCGCAACAACAGAGAAATCTCTTGGAAAAAAAGGATTATGGTTTGTCGAAATACGCCGGAGAATGGTTCTGAACAAACTGGTCAAATGCCGGCAGTCACAAACTCCGTGACAATGCGCGCAAATATGAGATACTCTGCTAGATTTGATCTCCCTTCGCGATAGTTCATTCGCTGCATCGGAGGGTGTCTCTGCAGAAATGCCCGGGCTTTGCAATCCGTCAGCGGGTTCCCGTCGAACCAATATGCCAGTTTTTCGCGATCGTTTTATCATTGTCTGCCACGTGTCGGCCTCGCAGCGATTGCGACAGCTACAGATTTTCGAGAAATGACGCATGCAGGCCCCACTGTGGCCGCTCACGTCTCTGTTTTCGTTGCAACCCCGTTCGCTCTTTGACTTCGTTTTATGGTGCAATAAAGTTGCAATATTGATTTGGAATTGCGAAATCGCCCATTTTTCCGCCGAGCAAGTTCTCGGCGATGATCGTGGCAAACCACTCTCCAGAGCCGTCGCACGCACTTCGTTTGATTAGGCTATTCAAACCTTTTGTTTGCACACACTCAAGCAATGTGAAAGCGTGTTTTATGGGCAAACACAGTCGCAATCAAACCGAGGAGTTAGTGGTTGCAATCGGAAAGGCATCCTGTAACGCACCTTGACCTCAACATTTCCATTTATTTCGTTCTCTCTCTCTCCCCCCCCCCTCCATTTTATTGCATTTTACCAGTGGTTGATTGTCTTCCGGTAGAGCTTTCGCAGTAAGAAAAAAAAAACTGTTTAGTAACCTCTTAGTACACGAATCTTGCTTTATTGTGAAAAAGAACAGTCGAGCCTTTGCTTCGGCCGCATATGCCGAAACAAACTTCAATTTTTCAAAGAAATGTATCGTTGTACTTTTCTGAGACAGGGTTGTCGATTGCATGTGCATGTGCAGCCACATGCATATTTTATGACTATGCAGAAAGAACATTTTATTCGCAGAAGACTTGCCCAATATCTTGAAACTGTTTAAGAAGCTTAAACGTTGCTTGAAAAATGGAGTTTATCTCTTGCCTGCTCCAGATAGCAGAAGTTTCTTTTATTTTGTTGATGTCACGCTTCATTAGTAGCGTCAATACCTAGGCTGGAAAATTTGTAAAGGATCGTTCTATGACAAGTTTTGTTGCATAGTTTTAAGAGCTTGAAGCAAGCTAAAAAATCTTTCTTTTTGTTCCCGTGAGAGTTAATTGTTGCAGCTCTTGTTATTAGCTCTTGGAGGAAGGTAGGCCTTACACTATATTTATTGTAAACACTGCTGAAATTTTCATTTTCCGGCTAATTCATCACCGATGATAACGTTAAGGATCCGTAGAACTTCGAGAAAGATTATATTTTTACCATCAAATTTGTTCTTTCACGCGGACACAAGGAAACAAAACTCCGCTCCCCTCCACAAAGCCTTCCATAAGTGCATGCTGCACCATTAATAGAGTAATGAATCCTTGCCTCACAGTAGTGCCAGCAGTGGTTCTGTTGAAGCATCATAATAGGCTAATAAACAGTTATCAAGCACCCAGGAATCTCGTGCGCTTGCATGGAGAATAAAAATTGTGCAAATATTCTGTTTATTTACGTATTTTGGCCTTATTGCGAGGTGAGCTACTGTCATCTAGTTTTTAAAGAAAAAAATAACTAACAAGTATTGTCAGTGCTACAGTTGCTTTGTAGTTGTATATCGATGCTAGAGTGGACATATATTCCGGGTAAATGAGTGGCGTTTTCTTTCTTTTCGATCTCATTATGCTAGAATTGTTCTACGTGTATCATATATGATGAAGCACGTGGGTAAGAGGTTGAAAGTTCTTTTTTGTTCTACATGGGCTCTGAAGTTTTGGGGTTCGCACCGGGCAGTCAAGAACATGATGGAACATGGTGCCCATAGTTATGCATAATTTTTTAGGCCTGTAGTATGTTTCGTTCTCGTCTTCTTTCGTTTTATTTTGTAGGAATAATATCAGTAGGATATTGAAAAGTGGGCAGGCCATCACTATTTGTAAATGTTGTGCGAATGAAGAGGGATATTTTTGAAGAAAGGTCAGGGGAGAAGCAGCGAATGACAATAAGTGTTATTTGATGAAAGAAATTTGGCGCTATAAACGAAGAGATCACCACACGCGAAAGGAAAAGACAAACGAAAAAAAAAATAACACGCATGCAGCTCGTATCCTCCTGAAACTTTCTACTTCCTTTTGTGTGTATTCTAAACGGTAGGTGTGTTTTTGAAAAAATACCAACTAGTGCAAGAAACAGTTGCTATGAATATATTAGTTCTCCTTTACTATGTTTTTAAGAAATGAGAAATAGAGTAATCTGTTGTTTTTTCTACAGAAGCGGGGACATGGTAAACAGAACAATTTCGTTTGTTTTTTTCAGCAAAGACAAGCAATGTATGCTTGATTTTTCTTGCCGAATATAATGTGACAATCATTCGATGTGTTCAGGCTTACTTTCTGTTGCAGTTCATGAACCCGGTGCCTGCATAATGAAATACCTTTTCGAACTCTCTGTAAATAAGCATTGTGTTATCGTTTATTGTGTAATGAAGCAGACGCGCCTCGTGATTTGGGTAGCAGCTCGAAGAAAGAAGACGAAGACCCGTGCTGTGATTGCCAGAGCGTTCTGGCTGTTAGCTGCTGCTAGGCTGCTGCAAGACTAATTATCTCCTTTAAATAAATCTCATTACATTTGGTGGATGTTCGAGGTACATTACAATTCGTTACAACTATCATTGCAATTACTTCAACTGGAATCAAAGGTACTCGAAAGCTATAGAGTAATGAGGCTGCCTGAAACAAAAGTTAGATATTTAGGAGCTTAGAAATTTGTGGTTGCGTGAATGAATGAATAAATAAACCTTTATTTGAAGCAGTGAGTTTGAAGTCGAGGTGGGAGACAACTTTTCTTTATCGTGTTCATTAGTTTCACTGTCGTATCTTAAGTCTTTTTTAAGGCTTGGAAAAAAATATTTTCTGTAGCACGTATAGAGCAACGAAAAGATGGATCGCGTATTTTTCATGACGGCCTACAATTTTGATTGATAATGTTGTTCTAATGCTATAATTATATTATTTGACAGTCAATATTTAATATTAAGTAATTTTATAATTAGACAATATATAAAAAATTGTCCCTTGCTTTTGTGACATTACCTATGTTCTGAGCAGCTACGTGGCACTCGAATATTTAAAAGAAAAACTCGCGATAAAAATTATCGCGAGCTTCAGCAATGAAATTTACTTCGATGTAGCGACGTGTGTGTATGTATCACTGAGATGAGTGTTGCGCCACAAAGACAAGCGTTCCTGCTGATTGTGGTGCGCACAGTGATTCGAGCGGAGTACGTTTCACCTACAAATTTCACCGACATTTCAACCTACAAATGCTCACGTTTTTTCTTCGATCACACTTTGTGCACCAATAATGTGGATACGCCTGCAACGCCGTTTGTGGTGCTCCTCAACACAGCAGCATTCTGAGACGCCTGATAGTTGCCAGGACACTGTTTCTGCGGCACAGCAGCAGTTCCCTACGAGTTGTGCCGTCCCAACATGTCGCCCCCGCGTATACTTATATCAGCGCCTGAGGAGCTTCAGCGCATCGCTATAACGTGCTATTGCTTGCTACACCTTTCTATACCGATACCTAGGCTAGGTACAGCTATACCTGGCTATAGGTTGCTATGACTTATAATGTTTCGGCCCCACGGCGAAACTGGACAATTTAAGGAAAGGCGCCCTTTAATCATCGTCATGAGCCTATTCTTGTGCCAGCTGTAGAACAAAGGCATATCCCATCGATCTCGACTTACTGCAACTTAACATTCCTGGTAATGTCCGCTCGTCAGACGAAGAGCAGTGGAAAGCACTCGATATCAGGTGTGCTCACATAGGCAAAAAAAAAAATTCAGTATTAAAAAAAAGAGGAGGGAATTATTCTTCCTAGAAAAGTCGGTGTAACGGAAACAGAGGACAAACTTACTGAAGCTAAAACACGTAACTATAAAAAGACCAAAAGTGGCAATACTTATTCAAGGTCCTGGGAGCACTGTCATTGCGAGATAAAAAAAGCAGCAAAGCTTTAAGTATTGTTAATGCACTATTGCTAACATGCTGTCAGACTTCCAATGCTCTTTTAGAGAGAGCTCAGCGTATTGTATTGAAATTACTTTATCAGGTAATGTTCTGTGTTTACCGATGTGTTATCGCGGCCCTGCGATAACACATCGTTTCTTGCGCGATGAAAAGCTTGTTGCTCTTTTTAAGTTCCACCCACTCCGGCTAAAATATTCGGCGAATGTGATTTAGCGAAATTCTGCAGTGGCAATTGGTGCAGTGTCCATTCAGTCGTGCTTTACAGTACTCTGCATTTCGAAAATACACCATACTTGCGAGAGAAAAAAAGAACATTCGAGTTTAAATACTGCTTAAAGACGTGCTGATTCTTAGACATCAAATTCCAAAGGGGACCAGTTCACTGATGCGCAATTCAAGAGGTCAGTTTGAGAGAGAGAGCAAGAGCGAACATTTTACCTAACGCGAGGAAGCAGTAGAGGAGGGACATCAAAGTCCCAAGTCTCGCTTGTATGACCCTTGTGCACTGCACTAATGAACCACGGTTTCCACCGCGGCACTAGGCAAGGCTGTTGCCTGAGTCAGCCGCTTTTTCGTGTGGTTGGAGGGGGTAACCAATAGAGATGTAGAGGTTAGCTAATAAGGCACAGGCCTGCGCCACAGGATATAAAAGAAAATGAGAGTTCCCACCGCAAGATGGCAGTCTCTTGACAGAGAGTGTGTGTATGTTGTTTGCGTGCGCGTTTGTGTGTCTGCCTTCACTATTCGGGCATATATGTGTACATGCGCGCGTGTGTGTCTGCTTGCGTGTGCGTGTGTGTCTGTGTCTGTGCGTGTGTGTGTGTCGGCTTCTTTCTGGACACGGAGAGTAGGGGCGCGCGGACCTGCACCAAGATGACGCAATAGGCCCAAAGTTAACATAGATACGATGCCAGAAACAGCTACCAGCAAAGATGGTAGGGTTGAATATATGGAGCGGTCTGTGTAGCTTGGCTCGGGTATGTCGGGGCCACATTCTATGTCTTGCATCTGGTCCGGTAACAAGCTCATTCTGTGACCGCTCGCTCAATGCTGTTTTTTTTTTTCGTGAAGTAACACGTCATTAGCGAGCTTTGACGTTAACATTCCAACAGCAATGTTAGCGTGAGGCCATTAAGTTTGGTAGGGCCAGTATATGAACTGTATGGTGAAAGAGAAGCTTCGAACTTCCTTCGTACTAAAGTAAGCATGTCATAAAGTGAGGTGTCTAATGTGTCATTTGTAAGTTGATCAGTGCTTAAGTTAAACACCCTGTTGACTACAAGCTGCGGTAATTATCCAGCGATAAGAATTTGCTGCAAGAAGTAGGGCGCCTTTATTCACAATATACAGCTTATGTTCTTTCACAGTCTTAATCTACGCAGACCCTGATACATCGGGATATTTCAGCGAAGAACGAGCAATACTCAAGGTACAAGGAGTGGATTGATCAAAGTTTAACCGCTAAACACGGTAATGGCCTAGCCTACATATAACTTTTGCTACGTAGAGATTGTACCTCAAAGCCACAATTTTAGCATTAGAAACCTAATTCATTGCCTATAGTAGCGTTCCTAATATACTGAAGCGATGTTTCAGTTGTGAAGAGTTCAGCAAACCCGTTCCTATTTGTTTAAATACTGTATTAATTGGGTTTTTACTCCAACAATGTTTCATAGCCATTTTTTTCTTTCAGCTTATTTGAAGCGAAATTTTAATTGTGAAGTGTTCAGGAAACACCTTACTATTTGATTATTTACTGTAATAATTAGGCTTTTACTCAAAACAATGTTTTATAGTGGTTCATTTTTTTCAGCTCATTTACTCTCAATGACCAGAAATAAACGTCAACAAGTTGTTTTTATTCTCCTTGATGGGAAACTGTGTTTGCGCCTCAAAGGTTTAAATAAAGGCACTAGTATTTATATTCCCAATTCTGGCGAATATAAATACATTAAAATAGGCACTGAGAAGTTAACGGGCAACGTTCGTCATCCTAACCAAAATGTATTACGGCCAGAATACTTAGCAGCAATTGAAAACTGGTGAATTAAATAACCTGAGCCCAACAACGAGTATTGTGAACCTAACTGTTATGATTGAAACAAATAAAGTCCAATATATGCATGACATGGAGAGGTACAAGTGGGTGCCTAAAGTAACCCATTAAGCTATATTTCTGGTCTACAAAGCTCAGAGTTGTGCCTTTGCTTCCCAAGCACTTTCGCCTGCGCAGTATTGGCAGTGTTCTTTAGAGCCCTTTAAACCATGCTTTCTCGGGCACAAAATCACACTGCGGAGACGCCATCTAGTGCAGGGATACAACATGGATGGAGTAAGTGAGAAACAAAGTGGAAATGAAAACTAGCATGGAAGTGCGAGGAAATGGTTCGTATTAGACAAGGTGCAATTTCACACCACGTCAAGAAGACGAGGACGAGATAAACTTGAGTTGATAAACACGAACATGAGCTCGTCCTCGTTCGCGTTCATCTCCAGAAGGACTGACTGTTGGTCTAGTTTGTCCATCATTCCGACTAGAAAACACAGCGCGAGCATTCAGATACATACAAAGCGAACAGTCGAGGATGTAAGCGTTCAGCTTCGTCTGTTCCATGTGTTTGTCTAATTTTTTGCACTGAGTTTTCCAGTCAACATGTTTACCTCGACCTCATCCTGTTGACGCCCCCGCCAAATTGCCTCACGGATGAGCAACTAGATCCTTCGCATATTTTGCTAGTGGTTATACGAGCTGGGCCGCTTACACGTGATGTGTTTCTGTCGTGAGGGGGAAAGTGCCCATCAAGAGCCCCTAACGGAGCTCATTTCTTCTTCGCGATGATGTAGTCGGGAGATTTACGCGAATTGCTCGAGTGGCGGAATGACGACCCGCTCGCTAAAAAATGACAGCGAACAGATTACTTTAACGCTGTAGTAAACTAATGGGCTACTTTAGTTCCTTCCAGGCAGCTGAAAGTTGGAAATAACTTGTTCAACGCTTTTGGAATTTTTGTGTAACGACGCTCTAATGTGCTCGGCGGCAACGTCTAACGTCGTTATAATGACTTCAAGTCATAATGAATGCAGATAACAATGAAAAACGCAGGTGCCCAGTCGCCATTGTCGTTCGTGTAAACAACCGAATACACATACGCGCCAAATTAATGAATGACGCAAATAATGACAATTTATGGTCAATGAAATATATATTCGGTGCCTGCTTCAAGTGGCCTTTGCCCATATTCGCATTTATGTCTCCAGAATTTCAAGTTGGTAAGCAAATATTACGCGACTGATAGTTTGAGTGATTGATTGGTTGCTTGATTGACCGATTTATCGATGAATAATTATTTATTTGATTGACTGATTCCGCGGTGACTGCAATCATGTTCCGGGAAGATACAACAATAAGATCAGGAGCTTTCTGGCCAGGAAACCAAGAATTTTCTCAAATCTTAAGACATACGTTAAGTGCAGTTCTCTATAATTTAATAATTATAATAACTATTGTAAATTATTTTTGTTATGTTTACAGTCTGGGCTTGTTTAACGTGCACACGGCTGTAAGGACAGGCGGGTTTCTGCACTTTACTTGCAAGGGTATCAGCCAGAGCTGAAGAACCTCCGACGCGCCAACTATTTATTTATTTATTTATTTATTTATTTATTTATTTATTTATTTATTTATTTATTTATTTATTTACTTATTATTACCCTCAGGGCCAAAGGCATTAAAGAGGGGAGTGAGTTACAGAAAATGAACATAAAAAATACAATCATAAAAAAGCAGAACGTTCAAGTACAAAGCCTTCTGATTATGCAGTTTTAGCTAGGCTTAAATCGTTGTAAGAAATTGGTAGCAAAGTACGATAGTGAAATGGTAAATACAAAATACAAAATGCACTTTGGTTACAAACATATAGTAGGAAAAATGCTTTTAAATGATTAAAAAATAAAAATAATTAAATGGTTTAAAAGTATCACAAGGGCCAAGCCACAAAAACACCGACCGTGACACGTCTTTCCACTCGTACGAGCTGACGTGTTGTGTCCGTCATATAATTATCTTTACCGGGTCTTTCAGAGGAGCCCCTACACACTTAATGCAAAAGCCCATTAGCGATTATTATGCGTAAGTTAAGAAGAACGACATCAAAGCTGTACGAACATTGAGTATTAAAAACATTTGCAACCTTCAGTACTTTTTGTAATAGAACCAAATCAAGTACATGACTGTTCGAGGGGTGATGTTTGTAAATTAGCGTTACCCCGATAAGCGTTACCTCGATAAGCGTTACCAATCACTTGAGACAGTAGTGCGTCTCGGGTGCTACTGGGGTAAATTTGGTGGACCGTTGGCAGCTCATCTCTACTATATCTAGTCTCATTGTTGATCTTTATTGGTAGCAATTGTGACACGGAATCTGGTCAAACCATGTTTGACGTTGTAGCATGTAGTACCGCTCCACACTTCAAAAGGAAAGGTTCGGAAGCCACAATTGCCAGCGCAAGGCTGTACGCGCCTGTGGCGCACGTATCATTGCTGCTTCTCCCATTGGTGCAACAATTTACCCGAAGAAGTAATGTTATCGCGGTACATTGTTTAGATTTTTTGGCGGTGTACGTTTCTAATTGCAATATCAATCTTATCGCTCGCTGATAGACCTGCCTACTGTACCTAAAATTTTTTGAATGTTCTCGCCGATTGTAAAATATACAGTCTCGTTTATTTCGATTAAGCGTGCACGCGTCGTGAAGAGTGTTGTAAATACTGCAATGTAGGCAAACAGCAATGAACACTGTGGTATGTATGGTGACGCACGTTGAAATAGTGGACGAACTTCAGCCTTCAGTTCCAATTTCGACGACCAAAGACTGTAGTCAGGGCTATCATTGTTGCTAGTGTGTTTTAGTGTATTACTTGTCTTTCTGACAACTATTTCTCCCGATAAAAAAAAACTAACACACTTATTCACAAACGATCATAGACGCGAAGATCTTCCTCTACAACAGAAAGGAGCACAGCGTCACGTATAAATAGAAGAAGAGACTGAGCAACGTAATAATTACCGTGGGGCGTCAACGAAGCACCCCTGCCGAGGGGCGTCCCTGCCGTCCACTTTTTTGAGTCGGGATGAAGTATTGAGTTGAGACACTTTTTGTAAAACGTTGAAGTCTTTTTGGAAGTGTTTGGTTCTTCATAACGGTGCGCGAATATTCGAAAGCTTCGAATAGCGAATCGAATAATGTGCTATTCCATTCAACCTCCGTCTCGAATGCTCAATATTCGTAAATACGAATAATTTTTGAATAGCTTTAGAACCTATCAGAACGTCATCTAGTGCATCGAAACATCAAATTAGAGCGAAATAACCTTAAATCCAATAGTATAGACTTAAATCATGAGAACTTACGCAGTGGACCAGCCATATCTTAGTGAGGGCTTAGTGAGCCATATCTTATGCTTTCCGGCTGCACAGAGATCATTTGCGCACTCTGAAGAGTCATCTAAATGTGAAGAAACTGCTTATTCGCTACTATTACTACATTTGTGCAATAGCAACCACTTAGTAAAACCACTTAACACTATGATTAATTACGTGCAATGTAATGACAAGAACTTGCTAGTGGTATGTATATACTTAGGGTGTGAACATCGCTTCATCAAAATTGTGAAATGGCTCTTCATTATTTGAAAACAATTCGAAAGCATTCGATATTCAGTTCGATTCGCTTCCATAACTATTCGATTCGCATTCGATTCGGTGTCAAAAGAGGCTATTAGCACCACCCCAATTCCATTCCTGCAACTACAAGTTGACGAATGTTTATACGCACACTCCAGATCGTCATCATGCCAGTGCACTGTCAAGCGCAATCTGTCTCGCATCACTGTACCTCAACTTATGCGACGCTATCTTGCAACGCGAATCCCACGCGCAAACAATGCACACACGCTCTGCCGGAGATTGATACGACTTGTTCCCTCGAGGACCCCTGATGTCGCGGCGTTCGCTCCGGCATTTCGTGGGTAAACGGGCGCGACCGAACCCTCAGTTCATCTCCCGGCGTGACGTCAGCGACTCGGTGAAGTACCGCCCAGGGAACACTTGGCAGACGCTTGCGCGGTGCTCGCCAGTAGGGCGAGACAGTTGCTGCGAGACACAACAGCGTAGGCGTCAAACGGATTAGCAGCGTCGGTGGAAGGCGTATAGGGCTCGCAATTGCGGGACGCCAGTTCATTTTCTGAAGTGGCAGCCGTATATGAATGGTTCCGGGCGCTGCTGCATACAACGGGAGTAGAAGTTTGCGTTAGACAGCGCGGTTCAAGAGTACTGGGTAGGTCTGTGCGACAGTTATAGATGGTGGTGCCTCTGGAAGAACCGTCGTAATAATCGCACGTGTGCCTAAAAGAGGCCGAACTTACTATAAGAAGACAGGCAGAGAGGTCGGACATATTTAGTATGTTCTGGCCTGTTATTCTTCACGGGGTGAAAAGGAGAGCGGACAAATAAGAGTGATGAAAGATGACGATGGGCACAGGATAAAGGGATGCATGAATAGAAAATAACCACCCAAGAAAGTGGTTTCATGAAATTACCAAGTCCAGTGCGGTGCTTCGTAGTTATTCTGTAAGAACTCTCGTAGTTGTTTTAGCTGCCATGGATTACAGAACCAGAAGCAAATAGCGCATTGAGATAACTATTTTCCTAAAAGTGTGTTACAGCTTTCCCTGAATGTCCATTACAAATATTTTGTTTGGTCGACTGGTCCTTGCGTTTCGTAGACTTTCTATTGTGATCCAACTGAATATCTTGTTTGATTTCCACAAGAGACGTCGTGAGGCTTCCCTTTATAGAAAGCCTTTGCAATTCACTCTAGCTAAAGATGCCTACTGTATGCACAATGCGGACAGTCTGTTCAAGAAAACGCGCCAGTGTGTGGCACTCATTTTGCCGGCACTCCAACGGCAAGCGCAATCTGAAACTGTGTCATTCATGGAGGAAGGAAACCCCAGGAGAGGCCCTGGCCAGCACGAGCGTATTGGAGAAGGTGTGGCGGAAGTCACGTGCTGTTTTTCGCAAAGGAGCACTGGGATGGGTACCCCAAGTGTCAACGTTGCCATGACAACCGCGCTCCTGAAGCTTCGCTGCTGCTCTCGGTCTCTGAAAAGTGAGATAAGATTTTTCCGCCGGTGTCTTTCCCGCAGCACCTTTTGTTCGCGAGAAAAGCTGACTTTGGAGTGTGGTGCGTAAGCTTGAAAGCTGTGTTTTGGGTCTGTGAGTGTGAGTGTCGGCCAGCAATAGATACACTCAAGCAATCACGGCGCGGGTCTTCGTCGTCTTCTTCAACGTGCCACGGAAAAACATAGGAGCGCGTCTGCTTCACTAAACCTGCTACAGAAGTGTCGTAAGCTTTGTTTTGACGAGCGTCGGCAGCACACACTTCCGGCCGCTCGTAACAATGCAAGTTCAAAGTTCGCGCCCATCTGCTCCGTATTCAATGGACAGGGTTGCCGAAGTGTTCCCCGATCCTGAACTACAACCTGTTTTAAAGCCGGGAATCTACGCATTCGCCCGTCGGGAAAATTCGCTCGTGCTGTAAGCTAATGCGCTCTCTTTACCGGTAAACCATAATGAACTGTACGCGTTTCGCATTTATGTGAATCAAACCTCCTCTCGTGGTTTGACAGCATGTCTTGAAAATGATTCTGCGTATGCTCGCATTCGTGTAATGTAATGTATGGTCATTACATTTCGGGTTCACTTCACGTTAAACGCATTTATCGTACCTCTCGTGAAATATTTTTGCGCTCGTTGGGTGCACTGTTCCTCTGAAAATTGTCCCATTAGCTGTATAGAGGAAAACGGAGGGACATGTTGAAGTTTTCTATCAACCGGCACTCACGAAAAAAGAGTCATGTTGAATAGAACGGACGTAGCGAAGAGCCATCCCGATTAACTCCGCTTAAAGTAGCGTTATTCAGTTCACAGTCTTGAGGACTCCACATCAGTGTTGAAATTCCTTAGAAACTAAATTTCACCTATCTTTGCATCACAGTATGTTAAACAGGCGCTGTTCGACTTCACATTTGTTGTAGCAAAAGCACAGCGACACGGACATAGAAGGCACGCGAGAAAGCACATAGCTGGTATGCCTTCTACGTATAACCGTGACGTTGTGCCTGCGGTACAATAAATGAGGTAGTGAACTACCGCCAAGCTCTTACAGCTACCCTCATTGAAACGCAGTATCCCGAATATCCTTAAGGCGAGCCTTGATCTCGGTGCCAGGTTTGAATTCCCCAATCAAATACTTGTGAAACGCAAAACTGATCTCGGCAGACAAGCACTGGACAGATTTGATTGAAAATTCTAGTATATATGAGAGAAAACTGAAATTTGGGGCAGGAGGAGATTACATTTTTATTTAGCATTGAATAGTGCTTGCAGAAGTTGTCGAAGATTCGCAGCCTTTGGGGAAAGAAATGATGGCGACTGATCGGTGTGTGCGAGAGAAGGGCGTTAGCATTACGTTGAACCACCTTGAGGTCTCGAATCCCCGATTGAAATCACGTTATATATATATATATATATATATATATATATATATATATGAGGTGGCTCAAATCGTGGATTTGGGACCTCAAGGTGGTCCCGAATCCACGTCTCGAGTATATATATATATATATATATATATATATATATATATATATATATATATATATATATATATACGCGCTTCTAAGTTCTCGCGTTCCCTATCTACCTCTACCACATGACCGGCTTCTCACACTTCACACACGTACACTTTTTTCTCCTTTGACACTCCTAATGCTGACGCATTAAAATTGCAGTACTACGTTACAAATCCTAAGCTCTTCACCAACACTAGAGGCAATACCACTGCAAACCTCATTTGTTGAAGTACCCGAAGTGGACAAAAAAATTGCTGTTTAGGGTAAATTTATACAAAGGTATTGCAAACTTTCCACTCACAAATTAATAGAATATTGAGGAACATTATATCGTACATAAACTGCGTCCGTTTTGATGTCTTGAAGCTTACAAAGTTGCGACATCGTTTTCTATTGCTCAGGTCAAGAGTAGTCAACTTCACGCGTCCCCTTTTAAAAATCTAGCAATTTACAACGATTCATGCCGTAGGAAATAATAAATATTTCTTTTTCCAATGCAAAACTCTCATCAAAAATAGGGCTGTACTTACCGTGCAAAAATAATTTTCTTAGTTTCCAGGTATTTGATAGGTACCTTATGAGGAAACGATATCTCTGAAGGAGGCAATTTGCTGGCTCTCGTAAGTCTCATGGTCATTAAGTAAGTTCCCAAAACTTGGCGCAAAGGAATCAGAACCAATGTAGCACAGCTAAGCGAAGACTGGAGGAAGGTTAAGGCTCAAAATTAAAGTTTAACAAAACAATACTTTCAGTTCTTGAGCTTTTACAACTATGGCAGCCTCTAGGTACCCGCGATTTATTACCCGCACGTTTGACGTAGCAAGGAGCAAACGCTCATGAAATAGGCTACATCACAAACCAGCGACGTCGTCATTCCGCATGGTCATATTGAGCGTACAACTGTATACTTTCATTGGCCTTATTTAGCAAATTAGTTAGCAGCAGCCATAAAGCTTTCGTTTTCTAAGCTAGAATTAAGGTGTCTAAAAATATTGAAGCTATTCTTCATTTCAGAGCAACTCACAAAAACGGGAATTCCTTATATTTTCGAGTGCACCTAAGTATGCGGAGACTGTGCTTTGATAGGTAACTATGAAGACAATTTTCAAAACAAGGTCGTCTTAAGAAAATTCACATTGGTTTGACGTAGCTTGGTATCTATTAAGCGCTTGCAAAAAAGAAAAAAAAAGAACAGCTCTTTCGTGCCTCAATAGCTTCGTTGCAAGTCACATGAGGTATCAAAATGTAGACCTCAAGGAAACAAGGAGCCAGATTTTGTCGCAGAGTAGGTAAAATAACGCGTTGTACGCCAATATAGACGAAAAATTAGCATTAACCAGTTTACTCCTGTAAAGCGTGCACCGCCGTAGATATGATTAGGTTGAGGGAAAGCCGCCGTACTGCACGCTTTTGGGAAATGGAGCGATTTTGATTCGACTGACTAGGGCTCCCGCGAGGCAAGGGTATTTGAAAGGCCAGTTCGGCGATGCCTACAAGAAGCAAGTAGTAGTCGCTGTGTAGGTAAATTTGACGATGCGGGCGTAATTAGTGTCGATATAGTCAAAAATTAACCACGTTGAGCCACAGACTACACAATCTTCGGGATCCGCCCACCTGGCCTCGTGGTTAAAAAAAAGAAGAAAGGTTCAACTGCGTGTTGATAATAAAGAAGACAAGGTCGACATATTTGTCTATGAAGTACGATACAAATTAGATAACACTAGAGTTAATAATGAACATCAAACAAAAAAGGCACAAATAGACATCGTATACAGTCATAATCAACAATTATTCATCGAATCATTTCAATCACCATGTAAACCGACTTCCACTTCTTGAGCGTCGACACTTGGCTAGCCGTTTTTTTTTTTTTCGTCTACTTTCGTTCTACTATAATGTATAAATATCAGCAAGTAAAATATTACACCGCACAACCTCACTCAGATTATATCGACCTCTTCAACAACGTAAACGAGCTTGAAGTGAGATCGGAGACTGCTGCATTTTAAGTCCAAAGTTTTCCGTAGCCACTCAGGTGCACTTATGTGTTCTTCGTTAACTAAGCAATTGATGGAAAGGTAATACAATTTCTTATCGCATAATATTTTGTTTCTTTTACATTTCACCGCGTTCGCGCGAGAGCCTGCCCATGCGCACAATTTAAAATAATAGACCATGGACGCAGCAAAGAAACAGGACATAAAGGCGAATCTGTCAACGAAAGTCGATACGAAAGAGAACGCCGACGTACATGGCATATATACATATGTATTTATATTTGCTAAAACTGTGGCAATAAAGATGACTCGCTGTGGAATAACTGCATTGTATTTTTGCAATATTTGCAATAATTTTCTCGTTCCATCACCAGGCCTTACGTTTCTTTCCGGGCTGTCTATTTATATATTTATGTCAAATATTTTCAATTGCTGTTCTAACGCTGATGTGCGTTGCCGTTGTGTTATTTCGCGTTGACATCGATTGACATACAATTCTCTATTTCTTTCTTTTCCTTTTTTGAACGCGAGGCCAGTGGGCCGATTCAGGCACTAATAATTGCGGTACTGGTGCTCATAACGCCTGCACCGTTAATTTAACCTACCCTGCGAATACTTAACATTGATTGTCGCGCTGAAATGTGAAATTTAACGCGATATCGTTTAGGGCCCCGTGTCGCAGGAAAATCCGGCGTCCGGCAACCGGCGTGTGATCGCGGGTGGCGGAGAAAATAATCCAACCACATCGACCGCGCAGGCTCTCCACGTGGTGCAAGGTTTTGATGAACAAAAATTGATTTTCTCACAGTGAAATCCGTCAGAAAATGGTAAAGTACGACTTTACCATTCGGCGTCGGATTCGCCGTCGAATTGTTTACCAATCGGTATCGGATTTTAATTTGAATGTACGAGAAAACCTAACTCTGCTACGAGGAAACTCAAACATTTCTACCAGAACTGCGCGCGTCGGGGCAATAGCAAAAAATTATTAAAATAATAATAAAGGTGCTAGCGACTTCACATTTTAATATAAGACCACTTCTATTGCCCCCGGAAGAACGTCTTTTCAGCAATGTATTCCAGTTTAAACGTGAAGCCGACTTTAAAGGGATCTGTGTAAGCTTGGTCTTTTGCAAGTTGGCTTTCTCTGCTTAAGTGGTGCAGTGAATGGACCCTACTTGCGGTATGCGAACGATGCGATGCGAACGGGTCCCGATAACGCTATCGTGTTCTACTCTTAGAGGCGAAGCTTAAGCGTCCTCCAAGTTTTTGTTACGTATTGCGACTCGCTACAACGCTCTGGAAGCGCGAAAGGCCCGGGCCGTTCTTTGACAAAAAGGCCAGATAGATACCCATACCCTACACACGCCTAACTAGGGTAAAGTAGCCAGAAGAGACTTTGTCCTTCAAACTAATATCAATCGTATATCCAAGTCTCTCGCTGTCGTACTTCTCTCGGCATGTTTCTTTCATTTCCATTCTTAATTCAACAAACATCACCTTCTCGTGACGTCACTGTGCCAGCCTCTCACAGTGTGTTTTCGTGCAACTCATGTTTGTATTTCGGCTGAGACCACGGGATTCACACTGCCGTCAAATGACTCGTCTGTCAACGTCACGAAACTGGCGTCCGTTTTGACGCAGCGTTTCCGCCGCTGGTTTCTCCTTAACAATGGGACGTAGGAGGCGTTAATATATATCAAAACGTTTATTGAAAGTAACAGGTGGAGGAACCAGGTGGAGGAACCAGGTGGGTGAAGCCCCCAGTCCAGGGCTCCATTTGCTTGAGCGGTTAGAGGAGGCTTTTGCTAGGGGGCTCCTATTTAAACACATGGGAACGCAGAAACCGTTTTTCTCTGCAACCACTGCATTGAATTTGATGAAATTTGGTGTACTTAAAGTAAATAGCCAGAGACTAGTGCGTTAAAAAGGCGGAGTCTTAATTTTTGGCCAGCAACTTTTTTATACAAAATTTGTAAGATTGCCAAATTTTAGAAATTGGAATTAACAAGTTTACAACTCTGTAACTCAGCAGTAACCAATGATGTCACAGTTCTGCAAATTTACACCATAATTCTACATGTAAGACGCGCAAAACTGCATTCTGATTCTATATATGTATGAATTATACCACTAATTTGCGAATGCAACATTTATAAAATATTTGTAAGTGCTCTATTAAATTCACATCGGCTGTAAATTCATAAATCAAGTTTGTTCGCTTTAAGGTGTCTAAGCTATGTAGTTTATGGAACTAAGATATATATTCTTAATTCAGAGTTACGAATTTGTAAACTGTGTGCTTTCATGTTTTTACACTTCGAATTTTTGTACAGACATTCAACACTGAATTAAAATCCTGCTTAGCTCAGTGACTAGAATTTAACATTCTCTCTGAAAGGCAAAGAATTTCATTGAAATTAGTGACGCCGTTGCCTCATAAAATGATTCTACGTTTACATGT
Organism: Dermacentor silvarum; assembly: GCF_013339745.2. Taxonomy (NCBI): domain Eukaryota; kingdom Metazoa; phylum Arthropoda; class Arachnida; order Ixodida; family Ixodidae; genus Dermacentor; species Dermacentor silvarum. The sequence continues at coordinate 48,484,612 of NC_051158.1, read as the reverse complement.
ATATGAATAGGCGACTCGCAAGGCACCATGGCAAATTTGGCTTATACGCTGCAAGTTCCTACGGACCCTCTAAAATGCGTTTTACTGTAAATGTTTTTTAATTGTCTCATTATTACCAGAAATAGAAATATCTGAAATGTCGCGAAGCCCATGATTTCACAAAGTGAGCTTCACTGGCCACGTATTCATTGGTCTCGTCTATCCTCAGCAAGCGAAATTCCTTGGCTGCGTTCTGCCATACCGGAGATGGAGGATCGCTTTCACGTATAGGTCCCGGGAGCATATTTTGAAATTCTAGAACGCACAGCGCCTTAGCAACCGTAGTTGAAGGCGATTGGCTGAAACGCCGCCGGCGACTCTCTGATGCCACGTCGTTAGGATTATTACTTTTGCGTGTCACTCGCGATAGGTTAGGTTAGGTATGGTTTAGATTAGATTAGGTTAGGTTAGCGTAACAGGCGTTAGTTGGCTAGGCGTACCCTCACATAGGTGCAAAGGGCGTCGAACGTCGTCGGTGACGTTTTAGCCAATCGCGCTCAACCGCGGTTGCTAAGGCCGTCTAGATTTTCAATATATGCGTCCCGGGTGCCACCGCCTTCGTTCTTTTTTTTTCTTTTCTGCGTTTTAGCTGCGCGGCGCACATCCAGTGGTGGTCTCGCGCGTCAGCCGTCGAGTTGATTTTGTTTCGCGCTGTGCAGGATTTTGCGCGCTGTGCTAGTGAACACCTAGCTACGTTGTTGCTTGACTGCTTCTTCGCTATAAATCGATCGAAATGGATCCCTGAGTGCGCGCCTGACTGGACGACGCAGGAACAAGCAGACAAAACGTAAATACCTCCGTCTGGCTGTGTCACGGAGTAAAAACAAGGACTCGTAGATATTCGGGTTTTTAGGTGTTATTATTTCTCTAACTTGAGATGGTCTAGTGAAACCACAGATAAAAGAAATACCTGCCACGGCCTTGATGCATTCTCCAAATCATGTGTCAGGGCGAGGGACGTTTCAGCAATGCTAATTACGTAGCACAAACGTGACTTTAGGCTCTTCTTTAAGCTCTGCTCGCAGGCGCGTAGTATCTAATGCTTTTCGGACACGATCATCCTCGGGCATTTTGTAAACTGTGTTGTCTGTTTCAGATGACCAAGCCTTCAGAAGGGCCCATAAAAGGGATACGAGAGGTGACGTTTCCGACTGTTCATTTCCTGCATTAAATGGAAGTCCTAGTTCCCTAATTCCTGGAAACAATAGGGAGAACTATCGGAGCACCTTTAATAATTTCTTATAAGGCGGGCTCCCCCACCTCGGCCGAAATGTTAGCAGTGGCGATCGCGTTCGCTCACGCGGAGCGTTCGGAAAGGGACTCAGTCGTGGTCACTGACTCCCGGGAGACATGTAGCATGTTTATTAAGGGGCACGTGACTGCGGCTAGCCTCGCGATAATCCCCAAATCGTTCAACCACCGCCATCGCCTACTCTGGTGCCCGGGACATTCGGGTGTACAGGGGAACGAACAGGCTAACGCTTTAGCTCGAGCGTCTACTAACCGAGCGATGGCGTCCTCTTCGAACCCCAACCCCTCACACTATCCCTCACAAGATCCATTAATTTAAATGTAAAATACATCCTTGCTCATCAGCACGGAGTCCGCAGAAAATACCCGCCGCCTCACCCACAACTTAGCGGGGAAGAGGCCGCCGATTGGCGCAAAATACAGACCAGGGTATTCCCCCATCTAAAACTGCTAAAAAGCGCTTCAACAGTCAGTGCTGGATTCTTTTCTATCGGGAGCAGGACATTCCGACGTTTTCACACTCGCTCTGACTGTCCCGGTAATCCGCTATACTGCTACACCTGCCCTGACTAGTAGCAGCCTACGATGTGACGGAGCGAGCCGAATTCAGTGTAAAAATATCGCAATGTCATGGTCCAACGTGACCGCATACTGTGTTGTGACGTCACGACACGCTACCCTCCTACGGAGCGAAACCTAAACTGGCTCTACAAAAGCTAATAAATCAATACCGGTGCTCTGAGGCTTCTGACAATGTTTTCTAGAGTTTAGAGTCCTACTGTCTTCACTAATTGGAGAAAAATAGTGAAACATATTATGGGTCAGTAACTCCTGTTAAGAGCATCGCCCATTGTCACCAGCGTGCCAGTTCAAAGTGAAACCGGCGAGAAAAAGCTGTGTCATGAAGCACGCGTGACGGTGACACGACGGCGGGCACCTGACGGCGGCGTGAATCAGGCGTACAGTGCGTTAATAGAAATGTTGCGACACAATAAAGTTTAGAGCGGAAAGATATTTTAACATAAACGTTCGACGCGAGTAAACTTCGCATACATGTCAATAAATACAAGTATACACATCGAATGTATATTTTTTTAACATTTAAATAAGCGCTTCGCGATAGCTTCGCTTAACACAGATTCTAACACGCGCGTAGGATCTTCAGAATATTTTCTGCTTATCTCTTGGGAATGCAAAAGCCGGATAGTTCTGCGTTGATATTTTTTTTTTCGCACAACGCTATAGCTGCGTGTGTTTCCTGGTCAGTGTGCTGTTCTTGTGCGCTATAGCCTCTGAGCTACTCGAATCGCTAATAAAGCTTCTTTACGTCGATCATCTTCTCTTTTTCATCAAATGTTCTGAACGCTTTATATATTGATGCGAAAGCGTTAAATGGCTCAGTGAGCGAAAAAGCCGGCGTCCCGTGCCTGTAGCAGCACCTAAATTCCCATTGGCTGCGACGCCATGGCATGGGTGCGCCTATACTGAGCTGAGTGAGCCAAAGGGAACACCTGCTGAACCGATAGCGCGCTGCAGGTGTTGGGTTAGGGGAGAGGGCATCGCTGTGACGCCACGTCACTCTCACTCTCACAAGCCTGTGTTATTCGCGCGTTCCTTGACCGCGCTTGCTCTCGCCTGCGTTTTAACTGCGCCTTGGTAAAGCCAAATGAAAACTCGCCAAGCGTCACAATGCGCTCGTTTTCTCGCGAGGAGTTCTTAACTCGGATGACCGCTCAGCGGCGTCGTTCAATTGGACATTAATGCTTTCGCCTTAACAATTCATAGTTGTTTCGGTGTTCTCTATTTTCTTTATTTTATTTGTTTATCCTTTTACCAAGCTATTCCTTTAATTTTAAGCTGTTTTCATGGCGCTCTTCTTTCATTTTCCTTTCCTTATTCGCTGCCTATAAACAGCAAGGGAGCTACCTCTGATTACTTCTCCTAACAATTCTCATACTTATCACCATGTATTACTCGGATGCTGAAAAAAAAAGTAGGACGTAAAATATTGCTTTGTGTATTGCGAACGCCCGGCGAAACCGTAAGCGAAATCCAGCCACGTCCAAGATTCAATTTCCGAGAGAAGCAAGAGCCTGGCCTTTTTTCTGACGGCAAAAGCTCGGTGTAATACGAAATTGCGTCCTGCTTTCGCGGCATTCAATTCAGGTCCACGCGCTTGTTTCAAGCAAACTTATATAATAGGGAACAGCATGGCTCCTTTTGACGCCACAGCGGCATGACGCGACTATTCTTTTTTTCCTGCGACTGGGCAGTCATCTAGAATCAAGCAACAAAGCCTGGGAACTGTAACACGCACAATACACAACGGAAATTTCATTGTCTTTCCAGTGTTATACGTGGCCGCTAGGTCTCCTCACATGCACTGCCTTGTGTTATCCGGTGGCAAAAGAAGTCAAGCCGGAAAAGAACACAAGCTCAAAACGCGCTTTTTATTTTGCTGACCCTGCCTAATCCTTCTTCTTACTCTACCTTTTCGCGAGTCCGCCTGCTCCTTTCACACGTTTTCTTTTTCCTTCACCCCTATACCTATATTTGTATATGACAACATCCGCATTCCTAAGTCCCATCGTATATGTCTGTTTTTTTTTTCATTTATTTTCACTTCTATAACTTTGTTGTTCTATTACCGTGAAATTGTTGGCTAATCCGCAGTGTTGGGTATTTCTGCCCCGGACGTTCGCTCAAACAACATTTTGCCTTGGCTTTCTCCTCACGCCAGGAAAACACGATGCCATTCGCCGGTGAACAAGCTACTCCATTTTGGAACAATATAAGTCGTCTGCTGCGTTCGGTCAGTACACATTTGTCGTACGCCCGTCATTAACGCTGTCACCGCCAATCATAGCGCCCCGTAAATGCGGTAGGAAAAGTAATACCTCGCTGTTAACACAGTGGCTAGAAAGATCGCCAGAACCATCGCGCCTCTGCATCAAATCATGGGGACTGAATCGTATTATTTCGCAAACGTCCTATAGATTTGGGTCATTTTCTTTCTCATCGCGTTCAAATGCTCTACGCCATCTCGACTGAAATTTTATTCCGCTGTGATGGTGAGTAGTCAGCAAGATATTGGATTCTGCGTGGCTTGTCAGCATTCGCAGTTGAAGTGTGAATTGGGCGTGTTTAATTGTGCCTGTAGGAGTTGAACCACCAGAAAAAAACAGGCAGAATTGTAAGAGAATGCAGGAAGACGAGTAAGCGCTCGCCCTGTTGGAATTAGGTCTTGTCCTGTTCAATATTTTGCTCTTCGCCGGTCGTGCTGCTTATTCACAATGCCAGGGCATTTCATTCCTTCCTTCACCTCCCTCTAGGTGTTTCTCCTAATCCTCGGGCTTAGTAGCCTGCCGCATAGACTACAACACTGTACATTCATAAGAAAATAACCTGCCTTGCTTTCTCTTTTTCTTTTTTCTCTGTATCTCACCTGGATTAACCGCGGGTGTTCTCTCGTTTTAGTGGGTGGAAGTCGTTGTTACTGCTCTTTCTCAATAACCTCCAAATTACAAATTTGCTGTTTTTACCCAGTATCTCTTCTCGCGTTATAAGGTTACCATGGAATTTCCCGGACTTCCTTGAAAGCTTCCCGTTTCTGCCAAAACTCCAATGCGGATTGCAGTCTCTCGTTACGAATCGCTCTTGCTTTCTTTCGTTCATGAAAGGAATAAATCCCCCCATACAATGAGCTGTTCACCTTAGTTATTTAAGGTCTATGCTGGAAACAAGCGCTGTTCCGTACTCTTACGCCTTTCATACAATGATTTGTATGGAAGCTTATGAAAGTATGACCTCTCTGACAGCTTATGAAATGGCCGTCAGCACTGCTTGATGTTTATTTATTTTATATTTTGCTGATGCTCTTACATAAAAACGTCACAGGGCGGGTTGTCACCTGATGCCCTCGCAGGCTTCCGCCTAACCAGTTTCTGCTTCCGTATAACGCGCAATCGTGTGCTAGAAACTAATTTAAACAAAATATTATAATTGACTCTTTGTCCCGTTTTCGGAGTTAGGTGGTTGGCGGTCGGACTATCAGAGTGGGTACTAAGGGCACAGGCTTTCGCGCAGCTGAAAGGCGAGCCGAATGCATGGTCAACAATAAATATAGCAGAATAAAAAAATCAATTCGATGCGCATGTATAGTTATGAACCTTTGACTCTAGATATGGAACTTTGAAGAACACATAAATACTCAGTCAAATTATAATAAACAGTCAGCGTTATTTCGGAGTTTGTGAAGATGGCAATGAAGAAAACTCGAAGAATAACCTCGCACCGGTCATGAACATGCCTTCGTAATATCATTGCGTGTGCAAGCGAATGACCAAGCCTCGAGCGCTCAATCAGCTATGATTGGGTGGCTGGGCCTGTGTGAACGTTTGTAATTGCAACGCCTTTTCGGTGACCTCCTCCTGCTATTTTTTTTTCTCTCTCTCTCTGAGACCCCTTTCCACCCCCTATATCCCCCACTCCAGTGCAGGGTAGGAAACCGGAAAATCGCCTCTGGTTAACCTCCCTGCCTTTCCTCTCTCTCTCTCTTTCTTAGGTGGCTGGAAGTTTAGGGGCAGTGGTGGGGCACTCGAGAGAGATTGCCCCCCTTTCTCCCTGCGGCCTCTCCCATGTGGCAACTGAAGTATATGTAAATTGAACGAATCATTGTACGCCGGTTGTTTTGATCAAGGCCATTTGGAATTTTAGAAATGGCGAACCATATTTTGTGACGATTGTCACAAAAGTTTGGCAAGCTTATTCAACACTAGTGGGGTACTTTGAGTAACTTTAGGGGTTTTTTTTAACGAAAAGTGTTCAATTAAAAAAAAAGGCACACTTTAAACGGGCAAGCTCCGCAGTGTGTGCAGGCTTCCATGGAGAACTCCGCATACAATGAGCGTTAAGAAAAATGAAACAAATTACCATGTGGCCGACACAATAAACAAGTCAAACTGGACTAACGAAAACGCCTATTAGACCGAAATTTTTTATTTGTTTCCTTTTCTGCTGTTATTGCAAGTTTGCAACACGTACCGCCTCTATTTAAAAATTAAATCGTTATTAACCTCGGTGCTTCCTGCTTCTCTTCTATGGTCTGTGATTAGGCTGCTCTTGTCTGTAAAAACAAGGGAGGCACCGACAAAAAAAAAAAAAAAAAACCGAGGCGTTGTGCCAATCATCGGCCGCCGCTACTTACCATAAGCACCGGGCACTTCTGACCCGATTACCAAAAGGCAGGTTAGGTTAGCAACTAAAACAGTCGTGCTTTTCCACGCGTCGTTAATTACACGAGCGAAATGGCAAAATTTTGCGCGGGTGTGTGTTTTTCTGCGCCTCTAGGCCAGAGTGCGCCGATTGGAGGCGAGGAAACATCAACGCCTGCTGCCAGCTTAACGAAACAGGGATGAGACGAGCCTTTTCCGCGTTTTACGAGCGGTTCATTAGCGCAGCGTTCCAACGCTGATTATTGGCCCGTCGATAAGCCCACTAAGCGATTCGTTGACGCTTTCTGGGTTGAACGAAGTAGGCGCGAATAAAAGAAGTAACGAGATCCGGGCGGTAATTTGCGGTTACTCGGCACAGAGCGTCATGGCGTTGAGGTGGAACAAAGTGCTGAGCCATTAGCTGCGAAAGTGATTGGCGACAGGGTGAGATGTCCTCGTACACTGAAGAGGCATGTTTTCATTAGTCGCGCGAGGGGAGTAGGACACTCGTCGACAAGCCGGTAGGGCTTTCCGTTTGTTCCTTGATTCGCGATTTCTAATTTTACCGCCCCGCTCCCTTTTTCTTTTTGGGTAGCCAAAGTTAAACGCGATGTTTGAGCCATTCAGCCATTTTCATCTAGAATGGGCGCCGAACGCGGCTGTTTTCGAGGAGGCGGAATAATGTATTTCGCCTAAGCATAATTACGGTCAGTTGGTCGGGGCCAGGAAAGGGAGGGGCTGCTTGTAACCGTATCACCAATGTGTGAAATAGCCGTGCCACCCATACTGAGGTCAGCCTGTCACACCGAACGAGCTAGCAAAACATGACTCAGAAATGTTTCCTATCGCCTGCTCCTCTTTCCTATTAGGAACGGCCACTTTTTCCTCTTTGGAAAAGATGGTGTACTTTGTGATATTTTATTGCTGTAAAGATTTTTAACAGCCCTTTACTATTGGCTCACCATCTTCGGTAATAATGTGACGAACATTCAATAGGCTGGCTCTTATTCTTGCGACCGGTTCTAATGTAACTATGTGTGGGAAAACATCGGTCGTTGTCCGTGCCCCTCGCTCGTCTTTCCAGCACCCTCCGTATCCCACCTGCGGGCTGATGAGCCCAAACCAACCACTTCTTCATAGTTGTCTTTTATCAAAGTACGTGCCTTGGAATCGGAAATTGAGGTAGTCGGCACGTATGCATCTTGTGGCTCCTGCACCGCCCACAAAAATGAGGACAAACGGAAGAAACGCACAAGACGTACACTGACTCACAACTTTCATTTTGATTAGGAAACATTTATATATGTATACATAAGCGAGCGATGCTACAGCATACACAGAATAAGTATTTCGTTTAAGGAGCAAGGTACAAGCTATTTACGTTTGAAAGTTAGACTAAAGAATTGCTCTTTAACTATATCAGCTGAAAAGAAAGAAATGCATAAAATATGATTACAGTTCTTCAGTACATATATGAATGGCATGCGTATCATTGCTATTACTTTCTGCGTGTGTTAGTAAACACTCAGGGCGATGGACGGCTGGCTGACACAACCGTTTCCTATCCATCTGATACGGAAAGCCTCGCTTTCTTCACGCGCGGGTGCCTGGCGTGAGAGCACAACTGTGTCCTCCGAAAAAGGTGACCATGTAGCCACATTCGCGCAATGGGCGGCAAGGGAAAACGTTTTTGCGTCGGACAGTGAAACGTTGGCGCGATTAGATGAAGTCTAACGTTCACACATTTTTTTCAAACTTTGTACAATATACGTTTTCCCACCTAATAGCCGCATCTGGTGCGCGATGTCCACCTCGCAGGGAACCCTCTAGTTTGTGCTGCCGAAACTGGAGCCCCTATGGAGGCGCTCCTACAGCTTACGCTGTGATTGTGCTGCGTGTGCCGCGCAGGCCTGTGACATTTTTATTCCAATCTCCTGACGCAAAATTTACGCAACGGCCGACGTAATAATCGGGCGGGGATCCACCCAATTGCTTGAACCACGCAATCAAACGCCGTCCTCGTTTATGGGAGGTCGCATTTGTTTTATTTCAAAGCGAACAGCAATGCCTACAGGAGGAGGAGGAGGAACAAACTTTTATTTAAACGAGGAGGAGGAGGAACAAACTTTTATTTAAACCAGCAATGCTAACAATAACATTTTTTTCTTAACAAATTGACATACAAGAGGTGGCCATCACCGAAAAGAAAGAGGGTTTTGCTGGGTCCGAGCTATAGCGCAGTAAAATTAAGTAGCCGGATGAAGAGGGCTGTGCCGGCATCTGTGATTGCCCGCTTCCCCTTGCGACGCTTGCAGTGACTGGTCGAAATCACGGCGGCGTGCAACAGAAGGCAAAAAATGTCACTAAAGGTTATCCTTAGCGAAGAAGAGTTGGCAGAGCGATGTCGTTAACGTGCTGAGAAGGCTCAATAACATTTTACTATTTCATACTTTTTTAATTATACGCAAATAAATCCGTTCTCCCCGGCAGCTCCGAGTAACAAGTGCTAACATATGCATCTACAGGCAAACGTATTTCATTCCTTTCCCAACGGGACAGTCTCCGGCTATGCTAAAAAAAAGGAGTTCAGTTTTGTTCGCGATATAAATGGTGTCTTCAACGCATACACGTGACTTTTGACTCGGAGAGTTTTTGCGATTTTGTGACGCCGCATGACACAAAGGCGAAGTGGGTGCAGACCGAAAACTTTTCACCAATCGCGGAGGGCTAATGGTGGAAAAAGTTTGGAGCCCGAAGTAATTATTTCAGCGAAGCTGTATGTGGCTAGCCGATTCGTCTGTCTGTGGCCTGTACGCCGTAAACTATCATCGTCAGCAATGGATCGATCGTCGTCGTCTTCTTCCTCAGCTGGCTCGTTGGTGCGCACGCGCTCGTGCCCCTGCTGACGCGTTCGTCGTCGTCGTCTTCTACCACATCTGACGCCGTTGCAGCCCATCATTCCAGCGCAGCATTTCAGTTCTCTTGTCGTAATGGGGAGGCCGCGTTTACGGTGGTATGAGCCATTGCTTAAGGGAATATGAGCCATTTCGTTGTCTTACCGTGACGGACACATTTAATTTTGAAGCAATTCAATTTCGAAGAATCGCAAGCGGCACTGGGCGGGCGAATGCTGCTAACCACGCCGCCGAGCAAACTCAAGGCATCGAACGCAAGCGACAACGGCGGACTGCGGGCATACCGCCAGTGACGTCGCTCTCTCCGTCACCGCGGAACGTATGTGTAACCTCATTAAGAAACACAAAGATGTAACCAATAATTGAGAAATACTTTAATGAACCGTCGGGATTAACCCAGTGATAAACACCGGGGCCGAACGTCTCAGTTTCCCTGGTTAACCGGCGGTACGGAGTGCTTGGGCTGTGATTTTTTTTAACGCAGCTCTTCAGCGCCCGTGCCTGCAGGGACCGTCGTCTTCGGCGGCCGCGTAACCGAGCGAACGAGCACAGCGAAAGATGAAAGTGAGCGCGGAGCCACTGGGAAATGAAAGACGTGAGGAGGAAAGCAGTACGGAACGTGCAGCGAAACCTTGAGGCGGCAAGCGGAGGCGGATATAGCGATAGATTGAGGCGGAAAGCGGAGTTCCGGCGTCGACCAGGCATGCGGCCAGCGCAGAAAAAAAGCGCTGGCGTGTGCTTCGGACCCACTGCGCACGCGCTATTAGTATTGTAAACGTCGATGATTTTTTCTTTTCAGTCTAATCATGCAAAATCAGTGTGGAGACGTCATATCAGCTGGATAGTTTTCGCAGTTTTCGTGAAGTCACCTGACAGACAGGTGAAGCGAGGACCACCCGAAAAAATTGTCTCCAATCGTGGAGGGAACATTTATTTATTTATTTATTTACTCATTCATGTCTTTATTACAAATACCTACAGCGCCCTAGTGGGGCAATATAGTAGGCTAGTTATCAGTACCAACATAGACTCTAAAAATACAATCATCGTGATTAAAAGTGGAAGGAAACACATCCAATACCAAAAACATCCCATTGTAAAATTTGTTACACGGTGTATCAAACCGTACACTGGAAATATTGCCTAAAACAGATTCATGTAGAATTCTTCATGACAGATGAAAAATTAGGTGCAGACACTATCTCATCCGGGCGCAGTTGTTCGTCGAAAAACTGAAAACTTAATACCTTTATACGACCTAGGTAGGACCTTATTTTCTCGGTATTGCCGTGTCTCTTATACCGATAATGAGGTTGTTTAAGATATATTCTGTTGTCGATTCCCGTGTGAAAGCTTTAATGTGAATGTTTTTTTTTCTTTTTTGCGTGTGGACAGCAACTTGCACCCCAGATTTTCCCCGATTTGCGGACCTGTCATTTTGTAATTGTAGTTGCCGTAACAAATCTTGAAGCCCTTTTCTGAACGCACTCTAACTTATCTTCGAGAACATTTGTGAATGCGTCCCACGCTGCGCATGCTTATTCTAACACCGGCCTAATATTAGTAAGATACAGAGTTTCCTTCAAAACGTTGTGCGCATACTTGACATTCCTCTGGAAAAGGTGTAAAGGCGACACGCTTTAGCACTTGTTATATCAATGTGAGATGTCCAGTATATTGTCGCAGTTAAAGTGACGCCTAGATATTTGACTTCGTCAACGCAGGGCACTAAAACATTACTAAAAAAAGAACTAGACACATTTTTCTTTTTGTTTGTAAATTTAACATGATAACACTTTGTTACGTTCGATTCCATCTTCCATTTGGCCTACCAAGAACAAATCTTTCGAGATCAAACGGCAACACACTGGTATCTTCAGCACATGACACAGGATGATATACAACACAAGCATCCGCATACAGTGTGACATTCGAAAGGAGGCCTTCACTTAAATCATTGATAAAAATTAGGAACAGCAGCGGCCCAAAGAACGACCCCATTAGGCGAACCTCATAAAACTATAAAAGGGCCCTGAATCATTTTTTTTTTCGAAGTGGAGTAAGACACTTCAAGTGAAAATAGGCTATTTCAGAAATACCTTGCCAACGAAAGTACTTCAAAGCGTTCAGCAGAAGCAGAGTTATTGGTAATCACATACGGCCTCCGCTATGCTCCCCTTTCTCCTTGAATGCCTTGCACTGCGAAGGCTACGGCGGAGTGGGGCGGGCCACAACGCTCCGCCTTCGAAATGTCACCGAGGCGCGCAGTTCAAATTTCATTTTCGAAGTTAAAGTAGACGCCAAGAAGATTTTGGTGCCTACGACGCGCTAAACGTAAGGTGGACTCATGGCGGCCCTCCGTGACAACGGCGGTGTAGCCAACCGCAGCGACCAATTGCCGCCGCGTATTGGGATAGGCTTTATTACGTAGTAAAGCACACGGAAGAGAGTGAGGGTTATGACTTTTGTTGAAACGGGAGTGTTTGAGAGAAAGGTGACTGCGCGCTCCGCTTGTGAGCTCCACGCACCGCATACGAGCGCAAGATTTGGCTGAGATGTTCACACCAGCGTACGCTACCCGCGGACTATATGGTATTTCACCAAACCAGAGCGGTGGTTCAGGGCCCTTCTAACCGTTCGTGACGTCTCACCGTTAAGAACCACTTCTTGCTGCCGTTTGCACTAATAATCTTTAAGCCAATCGTAATGTGAATCGGGAAGACCCATAAATGACAGTTTCAAGAGTAAGCTATGCGGGACTACCTCAAACGCCTTTCGAAAATCAATGAAACAGTATATATCTGTGTACTATCGTGAGTGCCGAGTGTAACGTCATGTCTGAATCCAATAAGTTGAGTGGTACAGGATAAACCAATGCTGTAGATACCAACCGTCATCGAGGCAATGAGTAATCACGGAGTCATTCAAGCATACGCGAATATCTTAGCAAATATCCTTGATTCCACAGCTACCCCAATTCTCCGCAAGAAAATCTGCAAATACCTATCAAATAGCTACAATCTTACCAATGCTATTCACTGCATGCTTAGACGAAGTATTCAAGCTCTTTGACTGGGAAGGATTGGGAGTGAGGATCAACGGCGAATACCTCAGCAAGCTTCGGTTTGCAGATGGCATTGTCCTGTTCAGCAACAATGTGGACGAATTACAACAAATTATTGAGGACCTTAACTGAGAAAGTGTAAGAGTGCGGTTGAAGATTAATATGCAGAAGAGAAATATAATGTCCAATAGCCTGGCAAGGGAACAAGAATTCAGGACCGCCAGTCAGCCTCTAGAGTCTATAAAGGAATACGTTTATCAAGGTCAATTACTCACAGGAAACCCTGATCACGAGAAGGAATTTTACAGAAGAATAAAATTGGGTTGGAATGCATACAGCAGGCATTGCCAAATCCTGACTGGGAGCTTACCACTGTCGTTGAAAAGGAAAGTGTAAAATCACTGCATTCTACCAGTGCTAACATATGGGGTAGAAACTTGGAGGTAACAAAGAAGCTCGAGAACAAGTTAAGAACTGCACAAAGAGCGATGGAACGAAAAATGTTAGGCCTAACGTTAAGAGAGAGGAAGAGAGCGGTATGGATCAGAGAGCAAACAGGGATAGCCGATACTGTAATTGACATTAAGAGAAAGAAATGGAGCTGGGCAGGCCACGTAATGCGTAAGATGAATAACCGGTGGACCATTACAGTTACACAATGGATACCAAGAGAAGGGAAACGCAGTCGAGGATGGCAAAAAACTAGGTGGGCTAATGAAGTTAATAAATTTGCAGGCGCAAGTTGGAATCAGCTAGCGCAAGACTTGGATAATTGCAGATCGCAGGGAGAGGCCTTCGTCCCGCAGCGGACATAAATACAGGCTTATGATGACCAATCAAGAAAGAGGTCACGCAAGAAGACTAAATATCACCAATGCTACTCACTGCATACTTACAAGAAGTATTTAAGCTGTTAGTGTGGGAAGGCTAAGGAGCGAGGTTCAACCGCGGATATCTGAACTATCTCCGGTTTTCGGATGACATTGTCCGGTTTAGCAACTCTGTGGAAGAATTGAAACAAATGATTGGAGACCTTAACCAAGAAAATGCAAGAACATGGTTGAAGATTATTATGCCGAAGGCAAAAGTAATGTTCAATAGCCTGGCAGTAAAACAAGAATTCATGATAGCCAGTCAGCCTTTAGAGTCTCTGTAGAAATACGTTTGTATCGGTAAAGTACTCACGGGAGCCTGATGATCAGAAGAAAATTTAGAGACGAATAAAAATCGGTTGAAGTGCATACGGGAGATGTTAACAGATCCTGGCTGGGAGCCTACCAATTTTGTTAAAAAGAAACGTGAACAACTTTGCATTCTACCATTCTAGCGTGTGTTGCAAAACTTAGAGGTTAACAAAGCTTCAGAGTAACCTAAGAACCGCACAACGATGGAACGAAAAATTGCTAAACGTGCCAATAACAGACAGGAAGAAAGTGATGGGAATTGGAGAGTCAAAGGGTGTAGCTGATTGTTTAGTTGACATCATGAGGAACAAGGGGAGTTGGGCCGGTCATTTAATGGAGCTAGAGAACCGGTGGCCTATTAAATTTACGAAATAGGTGCAAAGAGACAGAAAGCGCGGTTGAAGGCGGATAAGAACTAGGTGTTGTGATGAAATTAGGAAACTTGAGATATAAGACATCTAGCGCAAGACAGCGGTAATTAGGGATCACTGGGAGCGGCATTCTTCCTGCTGCCAGTGGACATAAATATGTTGACGATACTCATGAGTGGGCAGCAGCGCCTCTTCCATGTCTTCTCTCTGATGTATACAGTGACTGTTGCCGCATTTTGTTTCGTCTGCATCGCATTCGGTATGCAGAAGAAAGCAGTTCTAACAAACGCTTGCTCCCTTTCTCTCCTTGCGTCCCGTCTGTCGTCGGACAGCTCTTAGCAATGAATTCATACCCACTCGTCCAGGAGCCAACTTTATTTAGACAGCTCAGCTCTCTCCTTGCTCGGCGCTGCTTTCCCAAAAGCAAAACTTTGACGCGCCCAGACGGAACCGCTCGCCGTACCATTTACTCTCCTTGTATTTGCACAGCCGCATACGCGTTTAACGCACCGCTCCGTGCACCAGGACCACACGCGCATGGGCAGAGGAGACGCCCCCACTCCACGCAGAGCAGCAGTAACACGTGGCTCGTATACGACCTCTAGTGCGTTTACGTTAACTAAGGACTGCGCCGACGTACGTTTCTGGCCGCCGTGTTTGCGCGAGTCGCACTGTGTTGTAATTACATTTCGCCAGACCGCGAAAGGAGTGTGTACAGAGTATAGATTGGTGCCCGTTTCATGACAGCATGCGTTCACGCGCTTCCATTGTTCTCGATAAAGCGGGTACTGACTGACGCTTTGTTTTACGAAGGAGGAGGTTGTTGTGTCGTCGAACCACGTCACAACTTTGCGTCCTCGTTCAAAACCACAGTTGCTATTTGTCTTTCTCGTTGTTCGGAGGCGATGTGTGTAAACAGAGTTTTTCAGTGCTTATCTATCGAACGCTGCAACAAACGCGGCCCTTATAAAACAAACAGAACCGAGTGATAAACTGCCACTCGAACGTGGGCCAAGTCTGGCGCCCCGGTTCGACGTTATTTTTAGTCGCGTTTATCGTCAGCGCATCACGAACTAACCGCAGACGTGCGTCCAAGTCGGACAAGGTGACTAACTTTCGAAAAGTATTCAAGAGGTAGTAAAGTTGAAAAGTGCCGAAGGGCAGTTTCCTAAAGTCAAAGAAAGATAAAATGGAAGGGAATTACAAAGAGTAAAGAAAAAGAAGGTTCGGGGCTAGCGAAATTGTATGATATTGAAGTAAACAAACGGGGAAAGCGAGAGCAAAAAAGGGACCGAACTTGAGTCCGATTGTCCACCAACGTGACGTCAAACGATGTTCTTCTTCAGTACTTTGGCCAAGAATAACACGGTTCAGAGCATATTTTCGTATTCCCTTAGAAAACTGACTTCGTTATGCTCTAAGCATAGATAATATCAGAAGCACGAATGCTTTCTTTACCGTTGCTGTCATCGCTTCATCGTTGCCGTCATTATTGTTGTCGCTGTCGTCGTTGTTTAAATGGTTGTGGATGTTGTTGTCGTTGCTTTATTGTTGTTCATGTCGCTCTTGTTGTTGTTCTCGTCGTCGCCATCGTCGTCGTCCTGACCCTCCTCGTCATGTTTCTTGTGGTTTCTAGCACGCTTACTCTGCGAGAATACGCACTGTCTAAAACTCTAGAAAATATCAGCTTAGTGTACAACTATAGCGTTGCGCCCCGAAACCTACGGCCAACAGTCCCTTGGTACTTACGTTGGAATGCTGTTAGGATCACGTGATCATCAACGTAGACCACTGGTCACGTGAACATGCTGTGGTTTTCCAGCATTGACGTCACAATATTCAAGACGAAGAGGACGAAATACTAAAGTGAGCTAAATAGTCTAGCCTAGCGAAAATGCCCGCCATGCTCCTTGCTACGGTTGCGCGAAAGATGACCTAAATATTTGCAAAACCAATAAAAATGAACAAAAATGAAAGAACATTTTTTCATGAAACCCAGAAGAATCGAAGTGAAAAAGAAAAAAAAAACAGAGTATATGGGCAAAAGGCATACATGAATGGTACATGAATGGAGCAAATTCCACACGACATGAATAAATGTCAGCACTGCCTTTGTCGTTAGCAGATCCGAAGCAGTGCTGACCGAATTTCTGAGACCGTCTGGCCGTCTGGCGTATCAAATATGAGGCTCGACAGAGCCAGTTGTTGAAGTTTCACAACCCTCACACGTATGAATTATGCGTACCAAGTCCTCGCAGCCAAAGCTGCATACGTGCTGCATTGCAGTACTTCAGTGATGAAATATGAATAACGGATTTGTGTGAGCCGCGTTATTGAGCCGAACGTGATGCTAACGCGCACGATCGTTCCCGACGAGTCTACGCGGTATGCAGCAGGCGCGTAGCCAGGGGGGGGGCTGATGGGGCTTCAGCCCCCCCCGAAATGTTTTCGTGCCGGCATGCAACGCCGACCAAAACTACCACCAACGCCGGGAATAATAATAATAATAATAATAATAATAATAATAATAATAATAATAATAATAATAATAACTTATTTCCCATCAAAAGAATTACATGGTGGGGTTCTGGATAAAAAGTTGCATACTGGCAACTTGACCAGCCCAAAAACCCATCAAAGGCAACAGAGGGCGTCGCGCGCTCACATGTGAGTAAACAGATGGGAAGGTGTCAATTTACAAAAAAAAAAAAATGTGTATACGAGACAGGTAGTAATACACTTGAACAATTGGAAAAACAAGTAGTCTGCATTAACAAGGAAATATTGAATTTATACATGAGCATTACAGATTACACAAAAAAAGTCTTATTATACAAAAACAGGAAGAAAAATAGGGGAAAAAAACATAACATAGCCCTTTATTCAGTGCAGCATAAACTAAAGCAAATAAAGGGGAGAAAAGTCATACAGTATTGCATATGAACAAACTCATTAAACAACAAGGATTAGTTTGACTGAAAGTAGTTGTGCAGGCTGCATAAGGACAGAAGGTCTATTTCTCGTAAGGCGAGGTTATTGAGTAAAGTCGGAAGTGTATGTCGAAGCATTTGTTGACCATAATTCGTTCTTGAGTGCGGAATGTTCCATTGTTCCGGTGTCCTAGTGTCATAGGCTGCGACATGTTCGTGTAGGCGAGCTATGTTCAATCATTCTGCATTCTGTCTACAATGTCTTTTTCACGCTCGAAAGACATTTCGGCACGAACATTGCGAACTCGGGCTGGATTCATGGCACCTGGGGTGGATTTCTTGGCACCTGGGGTCACGTAACGCAAGGAGCCCCATCCGAGCACAAACTTTCAAGGGCTTTTCGATAGCGAGCGGGCGCGTTGCGGCATCTCGCAGCAGCCACGTAATCTACGGAGCGCATGGATTTCAATTCCGAAACTGTATGGGTGTAACGTTCTCATAAACTTTTGACGCGAAAGCTGCACTGACATTTCCAAAGGCGTGCTTTAAAAGATTTTCAATTCTGGAATTTTATGGGGTTAATGCTGTTATAAACTTGGACCAGCATGCGTGCACTGGAGCCCTCGTGTCCAAGCCGTTCCAGAATTGAAAGTACGCGCTATAGCAATCTTCCACACGCACGAAAATACTGAATATTACCGTGACCGTGAGCTAGCAGCTGATAATTTTCTCCAAATATTTTCAGGACGCGTGCCCAATGTTATCGATCAGCTGGACTAGGGCAGGCAAAGTAAAATTTGAGAAAACAGGAGAAAGGAAATGGCCTATTATTGAGGAAATTCTTTTTGCGGGCTGCAAGGTCTGGCTCTCGTTGGCCACAGGGACAGTGGTCCTAGGCCCCGCTGAAAATACAGGTATTTTCAGAGCGCTTCTTCGCATGCGAGCTGATTGTGGAGATACATATCTGAAGAACCATTTGGAAAGTTGCCCCAGTAATGCCTCGTATTTAAGCCCAGATGCACAAAACCAAATTATATAAATTTGTGGCTAAATTATCAAAGAAAGCTTAGTTGCAAAAGCAGGCTGCTTCTCCATACGTCCTGACGAAATGACGGACATCGCTGGAATCGAACAGCCACCTGTTTGTGCAAGGTACCTAAACAAGGATGCCAACGACATCGAAGGAGCGTATATGGTTTTAGCACCGGAATAGATGCCCTCTCCCTTTGTCACTGCAGGTTCTATGTAAATGTGTACAAACTGTTACAGATTCTAGTCACCCTTCCAGTGACCACTGCCAGCGCAGAGAGACTATTTTTTAACATGAGGTTACTAAAAACTACTTGCGCTCTACAATGTCTGTGGAACGCATGGTTAGACTGGTGCTTCTATACACCCACAGAGACGTCGGCATCAATGTGTTCGAAGTCATTGACCGCTTCGCTCAACTTCCCCGCCGAGAGAAGTTTGTCCTTTAGATAGCGAAGCAGCAAAAATCAATGCAAGTAAAAAGCTCTGTTCCTTCACGTCCCTAATCTCGTAATTATGAAAACGTATGACTGTTCGTTAGCTTTTAAAACCTTTTAGCCGTTTAGTCTAGCAGTTAGCATCATGATCAAAATTTTCATGCGAATACGAAAATTACGAGGACATCAATAACCAATTTTGACCGACCTTGCTCATTGAAAGCCCGGCCCACGCGGCGTTTGCCGAAAACACTCGGTTATTGGGTAGTAACTTGCCGCATCATCTGTGGCTTTCGTTTGTCCTTTTCTTTCCTTTTTAGCTACCTGCTTTTATTTCTTTTTATTGCAATTATATGGACACTTCAACCGGATTTCTGCCGTCGGCGTCGCCGTCGCCGTGAGGTTCCCTATAGATAAAATCTTCGCCGCGTGCCGTATGCCCGAGCGGAAGCGTGCGGGGACGCGCGCTATCACGGAGAGCGAACGCACTCAATCTCCCACGTGCAAGCAAGGAAGCGGGAAGCCAGCGCCGGAGGGAGCGGGGGGAGGGGGGGGGCGCACTTCCACTCTGCCAACAACCGCGCTCGTCGCTCGCTCGCACCGTCTCTTATCTCCACACGGCTCTGACCTTTATGCGCCGTGCATTCGCCGCTCAGTTTCCGTTGAAGCGATAGACCGCACGTACCTTCGCTGCTGCGGCGTATGAGCTTGCTGCCAGAGTTTTGACGGTCGTTGCCTGCAGTCATTCAGTGTGATATATTCATGTTTGTTTGTGCGCGCTCACACCACGCTTGTTCATTCAGTTAGTAATAGTCGGGCCACATTTTCCAACGCACGCTACACATGCAATGCTGCCCGGATCGGCAGTGCAGCGCTACAGGTGTGTCCCTTCGCACGCGCTGCCCACGGGAAGCGCTTCTCATCAACACCACCGTTTCACACGCGCCTTCTCATGGTCATCGAGTCTCTCTTCATGTCGGTCTACTTACGCCGCAGCACACCTGCTTACTTAATCAGCTCATGTTTACTACAATTCATATTGCTACCAAAGCCGCTCACCTTACTTCGTATGACATTGCTGTGTTGCTATCGCATTCATTGCTTCGCCCTTAGGGCGAAACTGTGACATTTTTTTACTTATTTTTTGAAACGAAGCAATAGCCTTCTTTGATTTTGGGTGCAGAATAATTGTTGCCGCTGTGCAGGCAGTTAAATTGCACATTTTCGTACTGATTTCTGCATTATTCCTCTATTATTGTACCTGTATGGTGCTGTCGCGACCGCAGCGTGGCCCGAGTACATATCACGATTTCTGCGATCACAGTTTTGTTCTTGCCTAGATCATCTGTCTTTCTGTGCGCAAAGTTTACTATCTCTGACTCCGCAACGTGTTTATTTGTCTTGTTTGACGCATAATATACAGTGACGTTTGCTTAAATACGTAGATTTATTGGAGACTTAGACGAATATTTAAATATCTTGTTGCGAGGTGTTGTGTATACAAGCAGTGAACTTTGTTTCCAGCGACTCCTTTTTACCCTTTAGCGAGTTGTATCTTCGCATTTCCAATGTATGTTTTACAGAACTCCTTTTTTTAAGTGACTTCCACAGATACGAAGATGAGAGGATTGCCCTTCGGACGGCTTTGGGGCACTTAGACGACAGGCCTTTTACCGAGGAAAAGATCTTGGGCTCCTGGCCTCGTGCGTCTGCTGTGTGCAGGGCTACAAAGGCGCTGCTGCGTTTTTTGAAGTGCTCAAGGCTGTATGACCGCCTGTGACGAAACTCAGCGATGAACGCTTAACTGTAAATGTGCAACGTGTGAACTGTGAACTTCTCTCTTCCTTCTCTTTCAATCCCTTCTCCCCCTTCCGCCGTGCAGGGTAGCCTACCGGGCTCAGCATGGTTAACCTCCCTGCCTTTCTCTTATGACTTCTCTCTCTCTCTCTCTCCTACTTTTTATTTGCACTCACTGTTGCGACTATAATCTCGGTGTAATAACAATACACGACCGGTAAGAGCTGCTCCTGCGCAATCTATTGCAACGAGGGACAGCGTCATTGAGGTTTTTTCCTGGCCGTTGCATATATTCAAAAATGTAAACAAGGTTCTTGAATGACGAAGATTCATCAAAATATTTGTCCTCAACTTATTCATTTCATGGCCTTTACGTTCTTCATATCAGCTGTATACACTGCTTTGCTGGTTTCGAACTGATATTGACCCTTTTCGCGGCGATCCCGTGGGCGCTGCCATATTTGATCACGTGGTGACGCGTCCATTGCTTGCCTCAACTGCCTCCTTGTTTACAATGGAAGTGTATGACGCCGGCGTGGCTTAGAAAACCTCTGTTTTCGGAGATATCGTAGACGGTGACTAGGTGGACGACACGAAGCTTTGATCACCTGCATCTTCAGAGAACATGCAAAAGCGCTTTCGGAGCGCTTTTGCAATGTCCGTGTGATATTTTCTTTCCTTATTAAATAGACAAAAATAAACGCGGCCGCATTGATATCAATTATTTCTGCCAGAACTTTTAGGACATCCGAATATATTCTTTTATGAAAAAATACATATTTTACTTGATAGTGCGTAGCGTTCAATAATTCGTTTGCAGCATCTAATATACAATGGCATTGGCAATGCAGTTATTATTCATGTATTTGATCCCTCGACAACTTCTATAAGGAGGAGGCCGCGCTGCAACATGAGCCCTCCCCGAACAAAATTTCTGGCTACGCCACTGGTATGCAGATGTCACAGTTCGGGTCAATATTGCGAAGAGGCACGTACTGGTGTTTCGCAGCCACAGCGTCACGTTGCCAGAAAGGCATAACGCACTCAGTTCCTTGTGAAAATTACTAACGAAAATCTCTTGCGCTAGTGTCCCAAGAATTTGTAAACAACGCGGTTAAGCACGCATAGGAAAGACGGTTAGCATATAGATGTTGCCTAGCGTCCTCCTGGCTTTAGCCGGCTTCGCGACTTCGCAAAGTTGGCCGATTTCGAGCAACTATTGCGTTATGAGAGTGACAACTAGCAGTGGTATTGCATTGCGGGCGGAAACCTATATTGCATTCGCGCATTCATGCTTTCACGACAGTGGAGTCATTTCCATTACTGCTTGAGGAGCCGGAGAATTGTGACGGTCTCGAGTAGCCGTGACAATATCATTGCTGCGAAAAATGGAAACATAAAACTTAACACAAAACGCCGCAAGATTGTATGGAGCCAGCAGACAAAGACGAGACAAATCCCTGCAGTAATTATCATTCTCACGGTATCCTAACGATAACAGAGCGAAAGTTCTTTCTCAAGAAACAGGCAATGAATGGTCACTGTAATTTCGTATGGTTGTGACTAAAGAAGAAGCTGAGCTCCTCAGATATTTAAAATCGTCTCTTCCAGAGTCTCCTTTAGGAATTTTTTTTTTTTGTAGGGAACTGTATGGTATGAAGATCGCCTCTGCGGAGCTTGGCGAGCTTTCACGTGCTCTAATGCGTCCGTAGCTGGTTGGCAAGCACTGTAACATGCAACACAATACGCTAGTTCACCGAACCATACGTTGGCTGCCAATGGTTGGTTTCAGTCACCATAGTTCGTACCTTTTTTGTTTTTAGTTTTTTTTTAGGTTAATTTTATTTGTGTACAAACTCGCCATGGTGGTGCAGTTGATTAGTGAAGATAGCCTTCTGCTGCTTAGCAAGAATTCGCGAGTTTAACTGCCAGCCCCGGGGGCCCCATTTTTTGGGCGCATAATACAAATGCGCTCGAATACTAAGATTTAGGTGCACCGGGTGATCGGAATTATTACGAAGTCTCCCACTACAAAGTGCCTCATATCTCCGGTGTTTATTTGGGGCGTTAAACCTTAGGAATCTGCAATCTTTATACGTTTATGTCTTGCAGCTCTATGCGACCGGACCTTTGTGCGCCTTTTGTGTGAAGCCTGTTGGCGTGCATTTAGGGGCCCACTAGGAGGCGCTTACGCGCGTATCATTCGTCTCAGTGTCGTCTCGCGCTTTTCGTCAACCTGCCTTTCTTTATTCAAATCACGTAATTACAAATTCATTTCATGCCAGAATGAACTGCCAGGGCCCCGGGCCCCATTTTGGAGCGAACATATCCTGCTAACAGTTAAAAGAACGCCGGAACTAAGCGTTAGGCAAGTTTAATTATGGTAGAGGGGAATTTTAGAAAGAACTAAGATGAACAAGAAACTCCCGAGACTCTATGCAGCTGTTTTTCGCTGTCGACGCGCCTGAAATTTTCTTGTCGCCAGAGGTAACCGTGCAGATATATTAAAGTTTCACTTGCAGCTTTCTCTCTTTTTTCTATAAATTTCTTATTTTTGCGTTGCTGCAACTTCTGCTATAAAAGCTGTAGTTGCAACAACTTCAGCCTTTATAGCCGCAACTTCAGCTATAAAAGCTGAAGTTGCAGCGAAACTATGGAGTGGAGCTAAATTTGATTGCGAGTGCTCCGCAGCACTTTCTTCTACGATGCTGCCAGCTGTGACTGTGTCGTCTTTTTTTAATGTTTCTTGTTATTAAAAAAACATTTTTTATCAAAGCACGCCACAGAGAAACAAAACGAAGATAATGAGTTTAGGAGGAGCAATGAGCGCTCCTCCCGCCCGCCACCAACCGTATTCTGTCACGTGCAATACGAAAAACAAAAACCAAAACAAAAATTAGAATCGAAATACCAACCGAACAAACGAAGTAGCAGCGACGCATATATTCACCCGCGAGCGGCTCCGGCGTCCTGAAAATTACGGCAAATGAAAATTTCTAAAACTAGCTACCCTGCTATGGGTAGGACAAGGGAGCGACGAAAAGAGTAACAAAAAAAAAAAAAGTTGTTAGGAGCACTCCTCGACAGAGTACAAATTTTTGTTCACTTTTCGGGCGAGGATATGAACGTAATGGTCCACGACGCCTACTTGAGTGGCGGGAAGATTATTCGCATATTTCAAGTCGGCGAAGCTAACTTCCCCATATTGTTATCTTTGTTTTTATTTCTTCTGTCAGGCATGTTTCGCGTCAATCTAGGACCGTAAAGCGCTATGCATGCAGACAACACGAGGGCCTTGCACGCAACAATCCAGTTTTCTAGATTTGATACTTCGGAGTACTTTTTTTTAAAACTAAAATCCATTGCAGCTTAATACTCAATTATGTGTGCAGATATGGTTTTTTTGTTTCACGCGTTCTTTTTTTTAGGTTCACCTCAATCTACGTAATTATCAAAGTTGCATTACTGCATTTTACAAAAGTTTTTGTAAGGCTTTATGCAGCATCGGAACATAAAGACTTATTTATTTATTTATTTATTTATTTATTTATTTATTTATTTATTTATTTATTTATTTATTTATTTATTTATTTATTTATTTATTTATTTATTTATTTATTTATTTATTTATTAGAATCGAAAATGTCGCCAACTATTACATTATGTCGCCGGCTTTTCAACTACGTGAAATGGTATTCATGCATGATGAAGAAAGGTGAATTGAAAGCTTTTAGCTGCTTGGAAGTTCGCAAATGAATGCAGAGTAATCACTTGTATCTAATCAAAAAGAAAAGTATCAGAAAAGAAAACATGCCACTTTCCGTATAGCTTCCCCCCCCCCCCTCCTCTGCAGTCCACGCCTCCGTTGATGACGTTAAGCCCTCACGGTAAAAATAAATAAAGCAAAGAAAGAAAAAGAAACAGATCACCGAAAATCGAACACAAAGATTGGAAGTTTCTAGCTCCAGTGATGCACACATTGAATCCATTATCGTCGACCTGCTCATTAAAGTTTCACTTCTGGCAAATTTTAATGCGAACGCATTATATGCCCCATTACGCGAGAATTCGGTGTCGTCGGTTGTGGCGTATAACCGATCGATGGTACCAAAAATGGCCCATGGCGCAGACAGTAAAAACACGTCAAAAATACTCGGATTGACGTCAAATTTCTCAGAAAAGTTCCTGTAAACAAAGTAAATTAATGGCCTTGAAAATACAATTTTGTGCATTTCCGTCTGGTCGGAAATTGAACCTGGGCCGACGCGGTCCGAGACGAGCACGCTTGCCCGAGGCAACAGCGGCTCCACAATCACGCCTGATTAAAGTTATGCCTAGTGTGTGCGTCATTGCATAACATCACGTCACAGTCATCTGGCGGAATAAAGGTTTCACAAAAGGCACTATAATGTTTTCTCATTCCCACACATAAAATGTCTTAAGTAAGTCTGCCGAATGATATTATTCATTTCAAAGGACTATTTACCCGCGCACGATGGCTTGGCGGCTATTGGAAACTCCAGAATCCGTCACTTGTGCTGGCAACATTGTCCGAATAAACAAAGATGGCTACGATATCCAGGTTCAACGCGGCCCTTTTGCGTCATGCTGTGCTCACGGTTCTCGTTTTTGGCGTCGAATCGAGGTGTGTCGTCGACGCCAAACGGGTCCTTGCTGCCCACCGCCTTATTTAGGTCGGTCTCAAGGATTTTAGTGACGAAAATCCGGAAATGGTAGCGCTGTGCATGCAAACGCTCGACCTGCCCCGCGAGCCGCATCAGACTTCTTTAAAAGACGTATACATCCTTTCAAGCAAGCCGGTGCATACAGAATGGAAGTATTTGCGCGCAGCGCACCTCCTAAAGGTGCAAGCACTTGTTCTCGGCATTGCTCAACTGGTACAGGTGCGATACTTGACTATTTTCGACCTTCATAGGCAACTTCGCACGGCTACTCGTGTTGTAATATATCGTCCATAGCGTCTGACAACATCTACGTCGTAACGTCTGTCCTGCTTTCGGAAGCTGAATACGGATATTCTACGCTGATAGCACGAGGCTAAAAGACTATAAAGTTACTTGGTCAGTGTGTCGTGGGACAAAGACAAATGAGGGTTGCGTTTGCGAGTCGGGGTGCACCTTTCTTTTTATTGTTAGCTGGTACGTGTGAAAAGGTCGTCTTCATCCGAGGACTGGCGCTTGTTCATGCTCGGAGCACGCAGTGTTCGAAGTGGGGCTCCGGCTTGGGTACACCGACACCTGCGGCCAGTAGGAATTCTCAAACCCCGGTGAAACGTGGGAAGCGAATAAGAACTAATGGAACCAAGTTGAGTTTTTCCAGCGGGTTTCGAAAATTAGGCGAGGGTTTTCTTTTGGGCAAAGTCACTTGTATTGATGTAAAAGGATGAGTTGAAAACAAATTGAACAAGTTGAAATGGACTTTAGCTATGCGCACAGTCTAGGAAAACAAACGAGCGGGGATGGTCGAACACTAGAAATCCGGAACGATCGAGCGCTCTGTGGTATTGCTTCTTAATTTCTTGCAAGTAAATAAACTGACAACTCAAAGCGTTGATTGAGAAACCAGCATCTTCTGCTGGCACCGCTAAACTAAAGCATGCTTTGGAAATGATATGTTATATGGTTCCATAACATGTGTCATGATCTACTTCAGACGTTCCGAGGTAGTTATTCCTGATACTGTGCCTGCATACAAAAGTACATTAGCGAGAATATTCCTGCTTCTTAAAGCATTACCAACACTGATGCTGGGGCATAAAACTATAAACGAACTCCAAATGAAGCTCAGTCTCACATCACAGCAATTTATTAATGCGCCTGCCTAAACAAAGTACACTCCGCGATTTCAAACGCCAGCAAGGTATTTAAAATAAATAAAAAATGTCACAGTTTCGCCCTAAGGGCGAAGCAATGAATGCGATAGCAACACAGCAATGTCATACGAAGTAAGGTGAGCGGCTTTGGTAGCAATATGAATTGTAGTAAACATGAGCTGATTAAGTAAGCAGGTGTGCTGCGGCGTAAGTAGACCGACATGAAGAGAGACTCGATGACCACGAGAAGGCGCGTGTGAAACGGTGGTGTTGATGAGAAGCGCTTCCCGTGGGCAGCGCGTGCGAAGGGACACACCTGTAGCGCTGCACTGCCGATCCGGGCAGCATTGCGTGTGTAGCGTGCGTTGGAAAATGTGGCCCGACTATTACGAACTGAATGAACAAGCGTGGTGTGAGCGCGCACAAACACGAAGAGATCACACTGAATGACAGCAGACAACGACTGTCAAAACGCTGGCAGCAAGCATACGCTGCAGCGGGCGAAGGTACGTGCGGTCTATTGCTTCAACGGAAACTGAGCGGCGAATGCACTTAAAGGTCAGAGCCGTGTGGAGATAAGAGACGGTGCGAGCGAGCGACGAGCGCGGTTGTTGGCAGAGAAGTGCGCCCCCCCCCCCCCCCCCCCCTTGCTCCCTCCGGCGCTGGCTTCCTGCTTCCTTGCTTGCGCGTGGGAGATTGAGTGCGTTCGCTCTCCGTGATAGCGCGCGTCTCCGCACGCTTCCTCTCGGGCATACGGCGCGCGGCGAAGATTTTATCTATAGGGAACCTCACGGCGACGGCGACGACGACGCCGACGGCAGAAACCCGGTTCAAGTGTCCATATAATTGCTATGGCAATAAAAAACTATGCTCTACTCGCCGGGAAGGAAGAAGCCATCCCGAATTAAGTGTTTCGAACAAACTGGTACATTATCAGTTCCTTTTTTCAAATGCTGCAGTTTCTTATTCATGCCGCTCTCCAATGCGCGTCGTCAATGCGCGTCTTAACACTGCATCTGACCCTGTTCCCGTATCATCTGTTGTCCCCCGGGGTTCCGTACTGGGCCCCTATTGTTTCTCATATTCAATAATGATCTGCCATTAGAAGTTCCTTGCTCAATTCGCATGTTTGCAGACGATTGTGTTATTTACCAATCAATAACTAACACTAACGACCAGGTCGCACTGCAGAGAAGCGTAAATCATATCCTAAACTGGTACGGTCGTTGGCTAATGGTTCTAAACTCCACTAAATGTAACGCAATGTCTTTCACACGTTCTCGTAACCCTCTCATCTTTCCGTACATGATTGCTGACACTTGCATTGAGACAGTTAATTCCCTTAAATATCTAGGTGTCACTATCTCTCGAGATCTCAATTGGCTGCCGCATGTGTCTAACATCATCTCATCCAGTAGCAAAACCCTAGGTTTCCTCAGACGTAATTTACGAAACTCCCCTCCTCATGTTCATAGGATACAAGTCTGTAATACACCCTAAACTCGAATACGCGTCAGCAATTTTCAAACCTAATCAAGTTTATCTTATAAATGCACTATATGGTACAGAATCGTGCTACTAGGTTCATCCGCTCATCGTTTTCATACAACATGACCATATCTTCATTAAAGGCTGAAACAGGGGCGCTATAATGTAAAATGATTCCAAACTGTTTCGATTCCAAACTTCTGACGTCAAATTTACGTAACCACCAACGCAAGCATAGGGCGGTGACCCGCAGCGTTGTCTGAACAACCCAATGAAACACTCTTCTCGTTCAAATGAGGTCACCTTTGTTCGCTTTTACAACCAATAATATTGTCTACACTCAGCGGTTTTTATTATCTAATTGGCTGACAAGAGGCGAGGAGCATGCTCTAGTGGAGAGGGTTTCGATAGGGCCGAACCAGCGCAGTGAAAATACATAACCGCATGAAGAGGGTGGTGCCGGCTTCTCCGATTGGTCCGCTTCGCCTTACTTAGCTTGCGGTGGCTGGTCGAAAATCGCGCGCGGCGGCGTGCAATGGAAGCATAAGAATGTGGCTAAAACGGATCCTCAGCTAGGAAGAGTTGCCAGAGCGATGTCCTAAGCATGCCCGAAAGGGCTCGATAACATTTTACTGCCAAACAAACAGGTTTATCATGCGCAAATAAATACATGCTCACCGGCAGGTGTGAGTAGCGAGGGCCTGGGCGATCGGCGGGCGGCCATCTTCTATTCCTTTCGGAACGGGGCAGTCTTTTCTATTCTTTTTTTCTATTCAGAAAAATTTTCAGTTTTGTTCGGTATATTAATGCATTTTTTTTCTCGTACACGTCTGTTTCACGTGGTGAGTTTTAGCGGTTTTGTGAGGTCGCGTGACAGACAGGTGAAGTGGGCGTAGCCAGAAAACATTGGACCAATAGCAGAGGGCTAATGGTGAAAGGGCGTCGAATCAGGAATGATTGTCTTTCTTTTGTGCGGTTTCATCATGCATAATCAGTGTGTACACGTTATATCATATGGGGAGCTATCGCGGTTTTCGTGACGTCGCGTGACAGACAGGCGAAGTTGGGAGTGGCCCGAAAATGTTTTGACCAATCGTGGAGGCTGATCGCAGAAATTAGAATCAAAGCAGTTTGGAATCATTTTATGTTATAGCGCCCCAGGTGTGCTCCCCTTTCCTGTCACCGACGCATCGCTAGCCTATCCCTAATTCACAAAATACATCACAGTTCTCTCAATCAGGCCCCGTACATCTTACCACCAGCCAGTCTATCACTTCGTAGAGGGCATTCCCTAAGTAGTTCTCGCCCCCGAACCCATACTCTCACCTTTTCCTCCTCTTCTTTTTTTTTCCACGCACCATCGTAGACTGGAACGGCCTTCCCCACGTCATCGTGGTCATTACTAACTCACAGGCCTTCATTGGCGCTGTAAGAGCTCACTACCCATCTTGAATGGTCAACGTATCATCATTTTTGTACACCCACCCCTAATGTAATACCCCCCCCCTTGCGGGGCCTTTAAGGTAATAAAGTGAAAGTGAAAGTGAAGTGTGCTTCTTTAGGGAAAAGATGAAATCATGCATTGCTGTCTTTCCAACGTGCTGACACTCCTAGTTACACAAGAGACTCTCGACATCGCCTCTCTTCTTTTTTTTTCATTTTCGGGCTTGTGCACAGAGGCGCATCACGACGATTTCAGAACCACGAGGCATTCAGCGTACGCCGTGATAGGAGGCCCTCCTTCGCTTCAAGCTTGAACCTGGATCGGCTGTTTCTCGGTGGAGCCGCAAGGTGGCGAGCATTTATTTGTACTCACGAATAACGTTGCGCTGCTCAGCACGAGGTCCCGGGTTCGTTTTTTTGGCCATGGCGCGGTCGCATTTCGATGTGTGCAAAAATTCAGAAACGCTCCGGTATGCAGATACCGGAGCTCCCTATGTCTCCCTTCTGGTGGTCGTCTGTTTGCGCTGTTGCCCAAAGTTTCAAGATGTACCAACTCGCCCAAAAAGAAGTATTGATGATGCAGATTTATGTCCACGGTCAAGAACCGACGATGGGTGGACATTATTCTGGAGTCTCCCACTTTATGGATTACATCATAATCAGATCGTGGTTGTGGCACTTAAACCACTAGAATTTTACTTTAGCTTCAGCTATTTACTTCATTGGTATTGCGTCTACGTGCCTGTGCTTTCGTGTGCGCCTCTTCACGTTTACGGGGCCAGTCTGCACTGCTGTTTTTAAATAAAGTCATTGTTTGTACCTTTTATAGATTCACAGCACGCCTGCGATGGTTTTCTTGCGAAGGCCAGGCGTTCGATCTCGGCAATGGACGCCAAATTTCGATGGAGGATAAATGAAAAAAAAAAAAACGCTCCTGCGCTTCGATTTGCGTGCGCGTACGGAATCGCAGGTGGTGAAAATTAATACGGTGCACCCACTACACCATGTCTCATAACATCATAATACGTAATCATATGTAAATGCGAAAATAACACGTGAAAACGTATTATTTATAGTTTTTGAACGGCTTCCTCGCGTTTTCGTTTCGTTTCAGGGCAGAACCTGACTCAGTAATAATATTCAACTGTGTTTAAGTCATTTATCTCTGATATTGCGTCCATAAACGCCACCGTTTCTTCCGAAGCAGTTTCCTCTGTGATAGTTTTTCTATCACGCTGGAACGTGAGAAACCTTAACAAGAACGCCGTAAATGTGAGGGCATTTTTCCTTTTGCCTTCAAGATTCCTGCTTCCTAACCGACGTTCAGAATAATTCCTACCCTGTTTCTATTATTCATTGCCCCATTTAGAAAAATACACGAACGCTTGTCTTCCGAAAGCAGCGCCACGCGCCTTAGCACAGTTTAATTCCTTTTTAAAGTGGCAGGCAGCCACGTTTACCTTCGGGCAAGTGATGGCCATGACATATCGAACGGACATAATGGCGCCGGAACTTCGTGCCTTAAATTGAAGTCGACTGCAAATTACAGCCTGCACTGTCATTTCACTTTTTCATAGGCGTGACTACACTACCTTTAGTTTTCGTCCTTCGGCATCTTTGGCGGGATCGCAACAACGCTGTCTTTGTGTTACAGTTATTTCCATCTATAAAGCGTCGAACCAAACATTTAACATAAAAACATTTCGCAACTTGTTCACTTATGGTCCCGGCGTCGTGCGTCGCCATACCGCCTTAGTATTTAGCTGCCAACTGGGCAATTAATTAAATTCGAGAAAGTAAAACGTGGCGTGTGTTCCTGTTATGCTTATATGAAAACGCAATGCTGAAATGAAACGTCACTGAGTAAAATTAATGAACCGTATTCCTTTGTGAAGCGGTGGAGCCAAAAGCTGTACGCAGACATCGCAAAGTATAAAAGAGGAAAAAGGAAGCGAACATCACAGGGGTTTCCGTGAAAGGAAAGTAAAAAGTACGCAAGTAATAAAAGAAAATTTTCCATTAAAATATCTACATCAAGCGCATGTTTCATATCCTCGGTGAAAAGGTGGTTTATGGGTATTACAAAACAAAAAATAAGTCGAGCTGTCTTGGAAAAAATCGTGACAGTTGAAGCTAAGTCTAAACCGACCTTGTACAGTAGATCTAAGGGTTTCATTCTGACAGTATAACTTTCGCGAAACATTTTTTTAAATTTCTTTTTGGAAGAAATAACAAAAATATTTAAACGGGCGGTATTACTTCTTGATCATTAAGTAAATTTGTAAACATGATCGGCGAGATATAACGCGTTGTTACAAGAATGCAGTGGTGCAATGTGAGTACGTGTTTTATTTGTTTGAAGTCAGAATTATCAAATTCAATAAAGAAAAAAAAACAGCCTCCAATAGCGAACGCCGATTTTTTTTGAAGTGCACATATATTTCGCTTGCACAGAATAATATTCTAGTCAGCCACGTATGACCTAATTAAAAAGTTCCCATGTTGCATCGTATTTGCATAAGAAGTTGAAATTGGCTCCAACATCGGAACTCTTTTAACTAGAGGCCCGACAGGGAACAAATCTCATTGCGGTTTACCGTATTTGTATAAGAGCATTCAATCAGGCCGCCTTTTACTCGTCGCTATTGCCTCTGGAGCTGACATAAAGATAGGTTTGCCAAGGACACCAAACTAGGACAAGCTTACTCCGGCTCTAAAAGCAAAGAATCTGCCCCAAAAGTAGCACCAGTCAATTTTGGAACTTACCAATTCCGCGTACCAGTACCACGAATGAAATGAGGCACAGCTTCCTCTAGTCATTTTGATATTGCACCATTTGTTTCTTCTTGTTCGATCAACTTCTTTTCGCCACAAATGCTCTTCCAAAGCTTACAAGTATAGTGCCGTATTTTATCCGAAGCGGAGGACGTCGTAAGATTGTTACTACTTCCGTGGTGCACGACTTTCGTATTCCGCCTCCTAAAGACGAGGCCCTTTATTTCCTGAGCTCAAGTACAGCCCTTTCTTCATCTGTGTCTAATAGATGCTACTGTGCAATACAATTTTACGGCGAAGCCATTGAGGGGAATTCATCTACGGTCCTCGTACGCCGGCGGCGGTGAAGGGCCAATGCTCGCGCGCGGCCGCGCCTACGGCGTCAAACGCCAATCAAAGAAGGGCCAGCAACGCAGCCTCTGTTGTAGGCCCGCAGTGAGCACGTGACGAGGGCGTCGGTTAGAACCAAGGTTAGAACGTGCAGCCAGACGGCGGCATTGGCAGAACCGGTGAAACGTACAGGAACAGGGGTCCGTTATAACGTAGAATATGGAAGTACTAAGCTCGGATACGGTGTAACGTTTGCAAAGTCCGGTAGATTTCGGGAAAAGGAGACAACCCTGGGACATGCCAGGAGTTGCGAGAACTCTTTCATAGAGCTTCGCTGTGATGAATGCGAGTTGCCGGATTGACGTGAATCTGCTGTTCCTTTTACAGCGAAGCTATACATGGCTAGCCAATTCGTCCGTCCGTCGCCTGTACACCGACAACTATCATCATCAGCAATGGCTCGAGCGTCGTCGTCTTCTTCTTCCACAGCTGTCTCGTTGGCGCACCTCGGCGTAACCGCGCGAACGCGCTCGTGCCACTGCTCCCGCGTTCGTCGTCGTCTTCTGCAGCTGGCTCCGTTGCCGCTCATCATTCCAGCGTAGAATGTCCCTTCACCTTAGTCGTCCTAATGGGGAGGTCGGACTTTTCGGGGGTATGAGCCATTGCTTAAGGGGGTATGAGCCATTCACTGTCTTACGGGACGGACAGATTTAATTTTGAAGCAATTTAGTTTTGAAGAATCGCAAGCGGCAATGCGACGACGCTGGACTGCAGGCATACCGTCAGTGACGTCGTTGTGTCCGTCGCAGCCGAACGTGTATGTAACCTCATTAAGAAACGCAATGACGTAGCCAATAATTGAGAAATACTTTATTGTACCGTTGGGATTAACCCAGGGATGAACTCCGGGGCCGCACCTTTCAGCTTCGCTGGGAAACCATCTCTACGGAGTGCTTGGGCGGTAATTTTTTTTTTTCATTAATGTTTGTTTTCCTGTACACAAACCAGTCTGGTAATCAGCCTATCGACAAAACATTTTATTGAGACCCATCCGAAGCGCGCGTGCGCGCTTTACTGCAGGCTCTATAAATGTTTTGCCAATCCAATCCAATCGAGACCAGTTGGTTGGGGATGTATTATGAGTAGCGAAGCCGCGTATAGCAGTACGCATTTACCCATGTTCTCTTCACATGAAAGAAAATAAAAACGACTGAATATTGCTTACCAGGAGTAAGCAATTGATACTTATATAATAATATTACGCCGGAATTGTTTTTAAAAGAATGAAATACAAACATCCCACACGTTTATCATCTTCCCGTCACTCCTGTGCACATTTTTCTTAGCTTTTATACATTTCTAGTCTGATCGAAAATGAGAGCATATGTTCGCAAGGAACATTAAAAATAATTGGGACACAATATCTGGCAATTTTGCTAGCATGGATAGAAAAAAAACGTGCGCTTAATGAATGGTTTTGAATTCCTTAGTACTAAATCTTCGTAAAGAACATTTTAGTGTAGCTTTATTATACCGGATTTTTTTTTGTATCGTATAGGATTTTTAGACAACGTCTTTGGCAGATAGTGTAATTGTAGTCCTTGAGCTAGATTACTCGACACGGCGCACATTACTCGCACGGGAAATCGAAATGAATAATCGACTTAAACAAAAATATTCACAAATAAACTTTTTATTCGCTTACTTAGCGGCACATCTAGAAATTTATTGAGTTTATAAATAAATGTACAAATTGTAGCCGATTAGATTGCAAAACATATTACTTGGAACATATTGTAAATATTCCACGGGTTTCGATGTGTGCACCGTGAAACTTGCTGTAAAGTGCCGTATTGTTCCGATTTACTTTTCCTAACAAACAGTAGTTTAATGCTATTGAAGCAAAAAAGTAATAGCAACGCCCATGTACTCAGTCGCGCAATTTGGGAACGAATATCTCGAAACCATAGTGTCATCCTGACAATTTGTTCCAAATACGCTTTGCGGACTCAGCTGCTACAATTCGTAAATTGCAATAGAAGCCGTAAAGCATTTATTAAAAAAATATAATAAGTGAGTTTAGGTTAACTAATTGTTTATGCCTTTTGACTTGTCGTGCACGTAATGTCCGCCTCCGTGGGTAATTCAGCACAATGATTAGAATTATGCTATCTGCCGCAGCCAATTTTTTAAAAGCCTTACATGGTGTAAAAAAACTAAGCACCCCATAGTGTCGCATCATGTCTAAAAAATGAAAGAGTTATCTCACATGAAGAATATCCTAATTACAATATTCTTCCTGAGTGGATAATTCATATAAACGCATTCTACAAGTAACGCTGTATGTAAAGATTTTTCTGCGAAAGAGATTACGCAGACACTCGAGACGAACTCATGCCATCGGCGCCGCCGACGCCGTTGTTGTACTGTACCGCTGACCGCGCATTAGCGGGTCCTGCCCGGTGGGATACAGGGTTTCCAACGATACGGAGTGCGTTTGGCTGCAAAAACGATAACAATCACTTAAGCATCCTCACGTAATTTGAATGCCAAAGCACAGTGACTTCTTTAAGTTATCACCTTAATATAAAGCTCTACATTAACTCACCTTAATTCACCTTGCTCCAATTTGTACCTACCTTTATTCTCCGTAATACACCGCAATCCATTTTAATCCACCTTAATTCGCATTAATCCAATTTTGGGAGTTGACCAGGTCCCGCGCCGTGGCTGTTAACTCTGGGATTTCGTAGTGCGAGCTGCAGCAGAACCAGCGCCGGGAACGTGACGTCATCGCTTGGTCCCGTGGGTTTTGGTACGATCGGATGATAACAACGGACAGCGGATTTTTCGCTTTGGGGGGTGGGGGGCACATAGGGCTTTCGCCTCAACAACATCGAAGCGAAGTAGGTGCCCCGTCAACGGTGCGCTCAATCACATGGGTGGCGTAGCTAGGTAAAAGTCCTGCCTTCCGCGGTTGGCATGAGTGTTGCGCTCGGGCCCCCTATAAGCCCACTGGATTTCCTGCTGAGTTGCTGTGTGCGTGCTCAGGTCTAAGCAGTGAACGTCATGGTAGCGGTTGAAAGCTGACCAACGCCAACGGTTTCCGGTGGCTTCTATCTCGTGCATAATCGAGGTGCGACGCCTGTTGGAACTATCTGCGCAAGTGCGCACACAATCGTAGAACACTGCAGTTTACATTCGCAGTTACATGTACCGATAAGAACAATGCTAACGGCAACGCCACGCTGCCCAGACTAACTGTATACAGGTTGTTTCAGCGAAAACTTTGAAAAATGCTTAAAGGTTGCCTGTGGCAGATAGCACAATTCTAGTTCATGAGCTGGTCCACTCGAAGAGGCGGGCATTACTTGCACAACAAATTGAAATGTGTAATCGACTAATAAACAAAAATTCACTAATTAGGTTTTATCTAATTACCGAATTATCTAATTCTCTAATTATCTAATATTGCAATTTACAAATTTTAGCCGTGGAGTTCGCAAGGCGGATCCACTTGGAACGAATTCTCGGGATGACACCAGTTTCGAGGTATTGATTCCCGAACTTTGCGGAGAAATGCATTGGCTTTCCAGTTGGTTTCTTAACAAAACGTCGGTTTATGCATTGAAGCACACAATTAACTGGAATGCCAATGCATTTCTCCGCAAAGTTCGCGAATTAATATCTCGAAACTTCTGTCATCCTGAGAATTAATTCCAAGTGGAACCGCCTTGCGAACTCCACGACTACAATTTGTAAATTACAATATGGGCCATCAGGTAATTAGTTAAAACCTGATTAGTGAATTTTTGTTAAATATTCTATTATGCATTTTAATTTCTTGTGCACGTAATATACGCCTCTTCGAGTAGACCAGCTCATTAACTAGAATTGGGCTATGTGCCACAGGCAACCTTAAATATACTTTGAAAGTGTTCGCTGAAACACCCTGTGTACCTGCTTTGCATTAGGCGCGTCACGCAATGCTTTCCCGGCCGTCACCATGGGTAGGCCGCCGGTGCAGCGCACGGCAGTAGAGGCTGCCGTGCGCCAACGCCATCGGGCCCGTACGGCCTATCCCGTGTATCGGCAACGGCAGAGCCTCTGACCGTCTTCCACAGCGATCAGAAGGCAGTACTGTGGAAGTGTAGAGTCGTCAGTGATAGTGTGAGTATATTCGTGTAATCAACGGCTACATGATGTAAAATAAAGGCTATACAACTTAACGAAATATGTCTTGATTCCACTCCAACATTAAAAATTACTCTATCTCCCGCCAAAGGGAACCATGTGTGGATGCGAAGCAGCGGGGAGATGGTTAGCTTGAGCGGGAGATGGTTTCGCGGCAGCGGCCCGAGCACTCATCGCGGTGCTGCACAGGAGAGAGAATAAGGCGCGCGCGATCCATCATTTTCATACCGCGGAACTACAGTGGCGCCCCCAGCGGAGTATGCAGCTGTCGCACCACCTGTCGTGCGCGCCGCTCCGTATTCGTAGAGGAGAGAAAGGGGGGAGCGTAGGAGAGGAGAGAGAGGGGGAGGGGACGCGCATGCGCTGTGGGGGTGTGGCACGCGGGCGACGCTCCGTACAGTAGAGGACTCCTAGAGGAGAGAAAGGGGGAGGGGTCGCGCATGCGCTGTGGGGGTGTGTGACGCCGCGAGAGGGACGTACAAAGCCCCCGCATAAGCTAATCCGCATCTAAAAAAATTGTCTCTTTTTCACCCGTGAAGCATCAATTGCGATAGCAACTTAGTAGACAGCTATACGGAGCAAGGATAGTAGTTTTGTCAGCTGTATTAACTTAGACATGCAGCAGCATCATCAACGCGCAGAACTGTTGTCGACGCCGGCAC
The DNA here is from genome assembly GCF_013339745.2 of Dermacentor silvarum. NCBI lineage: Eukaryota > Metazoa > Arthropoda > Arachnida > Ixodida > Ixodidae > Dermacentor > Dermacentor silvarum. The sequence goes on along the minus strand of NC_051158.1, from coordinate 48,447,657 downwards.
AGAGCTGTGTATGGCCTGAAGTATCTCCACAGGTGCCTCTCAGATAGCACCCGCCGACGAATGGGAGTCCAGACTCACACCTGGTCGCCGACGTTGTAGGTGACGGGTCTGTGGGGAAGATTGTAGTGTCTGGCATCGTAGTCCTGTTGTTTCTATCGTATCTGTTTTCCAAGATACGACGATACCAGTAGTTCGTGCTGTGATACCGCAGCTAGAGGCCCACCAAATTTCGAAAAACAATATCCTTCCTGGAGGAACCGAAGCGACTAATGAGTGGAACAAAACGTAGTCCGTAGGCGTCATTTTTTCTTACGTCTTGGTGGAATGTGAGTCTAGCTATTAGCTAATTTCGCAGAGCTTAGCATGAACGAAAGCATGAATTGCGCTAGTGACAACTCGATTTCGTATAATGCCCTTACCCTTCATCGGGACAACAACAACAACAACAACAACAACAAAAAGGTTCCCCTGCAAATACGAAGTTATTTCGCAATAGCAACGCACCGTGTGGTAGCTCAGTATGACGTTGCGCAGCCGAGCTGAGGGCAGATGTGTAACTTGGCAGGTAAAACCCAATAATTTTTGTTTCTTAGCAGCGATTAACATTAAGGTGATTAGGAATTGCAAAATAGTAAAGGAACACAAGCAACCGTCCAATCGACTGATCATTGATGCTGCAATACTTCGATCGTACCGTGCCGCATCATGCACGTCGCTAAATTTTACTCTTGAACGAACACCAGATGCCCTGAGAAAACTTTACGAGGAACTCCAAAAGGAAAGCGTAATATATACGGCGAGAACAACACCAAGTACAGAAAAGGAAATCGTGCTGCATAACCGTAACCTACTGCAACTGACTACCAAGACGTCACTGAATTTCGAAGCTCGACGATCAATACCGGACGCGCGCATTGATTGAACCAGCGTCTTGTGCGATTCTCGGTGTCTGATGCGGAACGCGAACGTCTGGAACGCCCAGACAAGATTCGTCCAGCTGGAAGTTTCTTTCAAAGACAGATTTCCTGTTGACTTTTTTTTCTTAGTGTCTTTCTTTTTGTTGTTGCTGTTATGCTTACGGCATTTGCTGCGCTCATCCGTAGTCTTTGCTTGTCAAGGATGACATACTCTTATTAGATTCTACCAACAGCCAGTGCTCCTCGCCGTCATCAAAGGAGAGGCTTCAAGAGCAGCAGTTCTTGTGCTGAAAACATATTCTGTGAGCGCAGCAATTTACTTTTTAGCTTTATTAACTTTGATGTTCTTGCGAAAGGCCATTTCAATTTGCCATAACTAACTGGACTAGGCAGGCTGATAAAAATGCATTTTAACAGCGAAGCTGTCTAAGCCAGCCGTAATTTGTGGTGCGTAGCAAGAAACTACTAATAAAGAAAAGAAATTTTCGTGCCGAGGCGGGATTAGAACCCACGTACCCCCCTGTCCCAAAGCGAGCGTCGTAACCACACAATTGTGCAGCACCAAGTGACCTGCTTTGCATTTGTACAGGTGTATGTATTGTTGCGCAAAAGGTAATAAAGAAAAAAAAAAACCACTAGGATATACAGCGACACCTGGAGGGCATGCATTCATGTGAACCATATGATTGCGTTTGAGCGTCATCGTCTTCGTCCACAGCTGGCGCGTTCGTACGATCGTGCTTTGCGAGGTGAAGAGGTTTTGCGTGCTATGAGAGCGAGAGAGGGACGCATTCAGGGAGCGGGTCTCCTGGAACGCGGTGTCGGCATTGGAATGCGGTGTCGGTGTTGCACGCTGCACAATGCAACGCGCAGTGACCGCCGTAAGTCCAAACGCGCGAACAGAAATTATAATCATCATGAGTAAGAAGATGAAAAGTTCGCGCGCACTTCCGGAAAATGCTGGGCTACGATCGCCCAGCTTTGGTCGGGGCTATGTCACTCCCTCCCTCCCCCCTCCGCCGTGCGGCGGTCACACCTCAACTGCGCATGCGCATCCTCTTCCCCCTTCTCTCCTTTTCCCATTCCTCTCATCCCCCTCCTCTCCTTGTCTCATCTCCTCTCCTCTCCAACGCTCCTCTCCTCTCCGGATTGCGCAACGAATGGCAACACCTGCGGCTCCGCGCGCGATAATGCGAAGCAGCTTAGGTTAGAGGCGCAACGGTAGGCGCCCCAGAGGCACCGGCAACAGTCACCAACGCCGCGCGCGTTCGGTGTGAACGCGGGCAAAACGCCGACGGGGTCGACAACAGTTCTGCGCGTTGCTGGTGCTGCTGCATGTCCAAGTTTATACAGCTGATAAAACTACCTTGAGTCGACCCCATGGCTGCTTCGCATACTACTCAGGGTTCCCCTACGGGAAGATGGTGTAATTTTTTAAAATTTCCCTTTAGAAAATTTTGATTAGTAGAATACATTTCTTGTACTTTTACTTTGTATTGGTTTACCTTTTTTTCTTGCTTAGGCGAGGATCTATATTGTACGTTAGCAAAAATTTACTGATTTCGGCACACACGTGAGGCAAGTACACAAATTGCAAGATGTAGTTTTCTTTTATTAAACAAGTAAACTTCTAGATTTAGTGCTTCGAAATGTTGATGTTAAAGTAAGAGAGAAGAAAGTGCTCAACGTGCTACAGCTCTATCCAAGAAGCACTCGAAGTCCGATTGGATATGCCTGTTACATATCTGGCTGCATCTCGCAAGTAGCATATTGGACTACAGTGCTGAAGTTCACAGATCAGCCCTACCAACGTATTTTAAGTGGCTATACTGCACACCAATAAAATAATTCACGCAATAGAAATGAAAACTCGCAGCCTCTAGGAATGGTATATAGTAGTAATATTATGTTACAACCCGACTGGTTGTTGAGCCTATAGATACTATAGAGGTACATCACTCATAAATACTTTTTTTTCATTAATATTGTCCTTTCTCTTTTTCTTTCTCTCACACTGTACCACATGACAACTTCGCAAGATTTATGATAGACTAGCAGTAAATAGGATAGAAGAGCCAACACACGACTAATAAGAGGTAGCATTAGCTCTGGGTCAATTCCAATTTCCTCTATGAATAAATGTAACAGACAAATTTTCGTATTAGAGGACCACTGGACTGATCTCAATTAAGTTTTTTTTTGTTTTGGCGAGAAAGCTGAGTTCTACTAACATTAAGAAGCTGGAGTTTCATTTAGGGCTAGGAATGAAAAAAATTAACTATCGAATTTTGCCAAGTCTCAAAAATATTAGACACAAAGTCAACATCCGTAACTCTGAAAGAAAAAAAAATCTGGCTTAACCAATCTCAAGATAAATTTTGGCGTTATTGCGATTAGCCACCGAATTGCCACTGCAGAAACGCGCCACTTGTTAACTGCGTATACAGCAGGTCACCTCTCTTGCGCCACGCCCTGGACACGTTGTGGCATGAAGTGGTGCCACCGCGCAGTTCACGTGTGATGAATGTCCGAATGGATATTCAGACAAAACCGTCGGAATATATATGCAACGGATTTGATTCCACCTGGCGCCGGATGAATTTTAAGGGTATTGCTTTGTCATAGAAGAGAGCAAAATACCCAATGGTACATTCTCAGTTACCCAAGCTAGCGTAAAGAACGTCCAGTGAAGAGCCCCAGTACCCCGTCACGCAGACGCCGTGACCCGAATCGGATTTAAAGATGTTTACTGAACACTGGCGTTTGTCCACTGTCACATACTCAGCGACCAAAGTTGACCCAGCGGTTGGTTTTGAACCGGGTTCGCCAGACACCAGACCGATGCTCTACCGAACGGATCATGGACCACTCAGTAACCGAATTTGGAAGAAAAACGGTTACATACAACCGTTTAAATATCCCGGAAAGTGCATAAGGTGTCTGAAGAATGCTAATAACATTGAAGGAGATATTGCTGTTCAGTAATATGCACATTAAGGAGCACCTAAAGGAACAGTCCTCTCATCGAAGCGTACAGCTTACCCGAATTGGTTGGGATGCTTTCGGAGGTTGGTATATTTCATCATTGTGCATGTTATATTATTTTAGTCCACTTTGAATATCTTGGTAGGTGTAGCTTAGATAAGTATGATGTCATTGCGTTAGTTTTTTTAGTGCAATTCATGCACTTTCCGGAGACCATGCATGTGTATATGTATGTCTATCTGTGCATGTCTATAACCGTTTTCCGGCCTACCTGGGTCATTGGGTTGTCCACGGTCGAATGGGTATACCACATGAAAACAGAGCTTCAAACAAACTATCGGACCAACTTGGGTGCTTGAATACGTAGCAATGTGTACATACGGGCCGTACTTCAACGGACGTCTTTCCCGTCGACATGGGTCGCTCACTGTACATTCGACACTGGGCATGGTACCTCTATTCTAAGAAACTCCTTGACGCTGACTTGAAGCATGCGCCACTCCCTCTGTGCTGGTCTTCAATGACCATTTTTAACACCAACTTGGGTATTCTGGTATGCGCCACTGGGAATGTGCAGTTCTACAATGAAAAAAAAATAAGATCATTTAAATGTATCCGAAGCTGAGCGGAAACAAAGCAACGTCACAAGGGTTCCTCAAGCAGAGCAACCCGACGCATTCACAAGGCGCGCTGCAATTGACTGGGTACGTGGCGCTTTTCAACTAACGTCTTTCACGCCAACGCTTTAGCGAGGTGCGCCATGAATGCTCCGAGCATGTGCGCGTTCTTCAATCAGCCTCTCGCCAAGTTTGGTCCACTCAGTGTCTGCAGCGGGGTGTGCGGCAAGCGAGGAAACAATCCTCAGCTTTCGCAGGCACTGGCGCGCCACGCTTGTCGTATCGCCGGCCGCGCGCGGACTTCTTGCAGCGTGTCCAAAAAACACCGCATATCCACGGGGTGAATGATGATGAGTGGGCGAAGCTCCGGAGGGAATCATCGGTAAACCGTGAATCTTCCGTGTAATTCGCCCAGTCTCGCCGCACTAAATCGAACGATTGACTTCCACCAATGACACGCGCCATATGTGACGTCATTCCTATTTTATAACAGCGCCCTTCATTATAATTGCACCATCTCCCGCTTAAGGGGACGCTAGCACAAACGCGTTAGAAACGTGCAGTACTCTAAGGGGAAGAGGCCACAGCGTCTTACGCAGCCGTTTACACATGCCGGAACGTGCACCGCGTTTGCCGACGCCATCAGCGTTTATGAATACGGGGGTAAGGCGGAGAGGCCACGGCGTCTTACACCAGCTTCTTGCACGGGCCGTAACGCGCTAGCACAAACGCGTTAGAAACGCGCAGTCTTTCGTTAATGTTGGGTATTTATTGCCATCTAGGTGCGTCTGTCCTTGTGCGCTTCGTGGCGTAGTGGTTAGCGCCACGCGTTCAGAAGCGAGGGGTCCCTGGTTCGATTCCGCTGCGGCCACAACTCTCGGAATTTTTTTTTCTCATAAAAGTAGACGTGGCTACCTACTACGACGACTACGACGACTACTACTACAGAGGAGGGACAGACCCACACCCTAAGGAGCTTCGCCCCTAAAAAACGCTAGGGAGGAGCTCGTTTGCCGCATGACGCGTTTCTGAGCGTTTGCGCACACTGGTGCGCTGTGCACTTCAGACGCCACGCGCAGGCTTCGCAGCGGCGCCGCCGGTTGGCGTAGAGTGTTCTCAGAGAAGCGTGAAATTGCAGTCCCGCGGCAGTGCACGCCTCATGCATCTCGTTTCGACGGCGGTAATACCTAAAACAGCGCTTGCATGTAGGCTCCCTAGTAATACCGTGTGTCGCTATGGTGATGCAATGCTAAACGCATTACCGACGGCAGTCATCGGGAGACGGGTTATACCGAATTTCTTGTTTCTTGCTCCTGAGTTACATGGTTGTACATTTGATAACTCAGCTCTCAAATATGTTTTCTCTCTTTTTTTTATTTTCACCAATTTTTGTAAAAGAAGTCGTCATGTAATCAAAAAAATCACAGCATATCCACGGGGTGAATGATGATGAGTGGGTGAAGCTCCGGAGGGAATCGTCGGATCTCCCGCTTAAGGGGACGCTAGCACAAACGCGTTAGAAACGTGCAGTACTCTCTAGTAAGGGGGAGAGGCCACAGCGTCTTACGCAGCCATTTACACATGCCGGAACGTGCACCGCGTTTGCCGACGCCATCACATGACTGCTGAGAGAGTATACCCCCCGTATACATAAATGCTCCTCGACTTGAACTTGACTTGCCACTTCTTTGGGCAGCGCGTTCGAAAGGCGTTGAAGGTAAGGCGGAGAGGCCACAGCGTCTTACACCAGCTTCTTACACGGGCCGTAACGCGCTAGAAACGCGGCCTTTCGTTAATGTTGGGTATTTATTGCCATCGTGGTGCGTGTGTCTATGTGCCCTGGTTCGATTCCGCGCTACGGACACAACTTCGGAATTTTTTTTCTCATTTTTCTCAGACTCGTTACACACTACTACTACTACGACGGGGACGGAACGGGTGCCGCTATAAGGAGCTTCGCTCCTAAAAAGTCACAGGCCTGTGCAGCACCGTCACAGCATGAGCTTGAGGAGAGGCTCCATAGGAGCTCCATTTTCGGCAGCATGCACTAGAGGGTTTTCGCGGCGAAGTCTCTTCGCGTCGTTTTCACGAGAAGGAACTAAACTGTCCACCCGGCATCGACGGCGATCTAGGGCTTGGGCACAGTGGTCTGCTGAGCCCGACGTTGCCTGGTTTCGCGCGCGCGCGTAGCTCTATGATTCGCTTCTTGAGCAGTGGTTCGTACCCTGTGAGGAGGTGTCATAACCTGTATTGAAGAGTAAACACAGATATCGAGAATACGCGGCGTCGATGTCACATTCCCTAGACTATAGAAGATGAAAACGAATTTCGAGGTCTCGTTTCTTTTTTTTTCTTTTCGACTGTGTGTGAACACTATATCGCCACTTTTTCGAAACTGCAAACACGCTAGTAGACATGCGATTGTTAGCAATCGTCAGGAGCCGAACTCAATGAGGAGGTCTGCTACACACCACCGTTCACACTTCCCGAAAATTCCACGGTTCTCTTCGCGTATTTGACGAAGGCTTTCTGTCTAAAATGTTGGCTCAAACGACCCTTAAGGTCTTTGTGTAGCCTTTTACTCAAAACGGATTCTTTTTATCATAGGATCTCTTGGTTTTGCCTTGAGAAGCAAGGAAGTGAATTTCGCTTCAGATTATAGGCATTTGCATGCATGACGAGATTGCCATAGGTTTCAGTGGATTGTACCTTGCGAGGAGGCGCCATGTCATATCGTGCAGGAGTTTGCCACTTTTGTAGATCATCAGTTAGCGCATGCATGTGAAAACAAACAAAAAGGGATCCTTGGTGGCAATCGTAACATCGAAATGAGTGCATGTAGTGCTAGACAGCATGACTTATTAAATATAATCATGTCGAACGATTGCACAAATGTTATAGAATCGAGCGCTAGAATCACAATGTCTTCTGAAACTACGTTAGCTCTATTCATTACAAATATGATCCTTCACACTGTTACCATGCGGAAGTCACAGATAAAGATGTATTTACAATATATACAAGAGCGCCAACGATACATAAACAAGACTGGCTATCGAGACCGATTCCACCTCGACACCTCAAATCGTCGTCTTCTGACTGGCGCTTGGTTGGACCGTAGCATAAAATACGCTGTTTGAAGCTACCCAGTTGGTGATCATATTGCAATATGCATTTTTGTCAAGCGCCGACTAAAAACGTCTAATGAAAATATAACTACGGGATTTCAGAACATCAATGAAAATACAGTGGTACTTGTACGCTACAGTGCGATCAACATGTGGTCCCTGTAGTACAAATGCTTTAGCCGTATAACGGGAATTCTAAACATGAACATGTATCGTCTGCCAACATCCGTAAAAATATCAATTTACCACTCATTATTTGCATCACACATCAATTTTACAAACCTTGAGTGGGGCACAACTGAATCCAACCTCAGGAACATACATTTACTACAAAAAAAGACAATACCTATCATTGCAACCGTACCATATCAAAATCTTTAAACACCACTGCATACCCACAATTTACTCCTCATACAACCGCTCTCTACTTAAAATATTGCATTCAAACCTAAATTCTCAAAACAGTGTATTTATTGAAATTGCTTGTCTGCAAAAAAAAAAAAAGAAACAGATACAGCTACCTTTATTACCCTTCAGGGACAATTTTGGAGTATACCCCCTTCCAGAACAAACTATGGCTTGCAAATGGTCAAAAAATTCACAGCATATCAACGGGGTGAATGATGATGAGTGGGCGAAGCTCCGGAGGGAATCATCGGATCTCCCGCTTAAGGGGACGCTAGCACAAACGCGTTAGAAACGTGCAGTACTCTCTAGTAAGGGGGAGCGGCCACAGCGTCTTACGCAGCCATTTACACATGCCGGAACGTGCACCGCGTTTGCCGACGCCATCACATGACTGCTGAGAGAGTATACCCCCCGTATTCATAAACGCTCCTCGACTTGAACTTGACTTGCCACCGCTTTGGGCAGCGCGTTCGAAACGCGTTGAAGGTAAGGCGGAGAGGCCACAGCGTCTTACACCAGCTTCTTACACGGGCCGTAACGCGCTAGCACAAACGCGTTAGAAACGTGCTGGAAACGCGGCCTTTCGTTAATGTTGGGTATTTATTGCCATCGTGGTGCGTGTGTCCATGTGCGCTTCGTGGCGTAGTGGGCTAACGCCGCGCGCTCGGAAGCGAGGGGTCCCTGGTTCGATTCCGCGCTACGGACACAACTTCGGATTTTTTTTCTCATTTTTCTCAGACTGGTTACACACTACTACTACGACGACGACGACGGGGACGAACGGGTGCCGCTATAAGGAGCTTCGCCCCTAAATAATTGTCCCTGTTTCACCCGAAAGGCGAAGCATCAATTGCGATAGCCGATTAGTAGAGAGCTATACGGTGTAAACATAGTAGTTTTATCAGCTGTATAAACTTGGACATGCAGCAGCACCAGCAATGCGCAGAGCTGCTGCCGACGCCGTCCGCGTTTGCCCGCTTTCGCGCTGAACGCGCGCGGTGTCTGTGACTGCAGCTGATACCTCTGGCAGCGGCTTGGCAGGTTTCGACTAGAGAACTGGACATTCGTCGAGTAGCGTCGGAAATGGCTGCCTCTTCTCGCCTCGCAACGTTTCAATATAATGTAACTTCCTCTTGTAGATCTGCGTTTACTTGTATTTAGGCAACTACATCACGTGCAACACATGCCCATGTAACACTCGTAACACTCGGTGTAAGTAACACGGCTTCCCTGTTCGACCATCTTCACGGAGTGGAAGGCGTAGCTTAGTGGTTAGGAGCCTGGCGATAACTGCAATGGTGGCAGTGGTGGTGGGGGCGCCGGTGTCGGTCGCAGCTGTCGCCAAGCACCTAGCCACTATGGAGGATTGGCCAAGAAATGGTGGGATTGTCTTAATGTCTAAATAAGGTTAAGGCCTAATGTGTAAATAAGGTTAAGGGGATGTATAAAAATGCTAGAATGAAAAGCATATATGGCATACCTCATTAAATCAAGGAGCCTAGGTGACTGTTTGTCAGCCTCGTTTAAGAGGCGATGGCAATAAATCATAATAAGAAGTCATCTTCATTAGCATCTTCTGTGCTGATGCTAACATCGCCAACCAAAACGCCTATTGCAATGATCCCATAACACCTTACGCTGTAAAATGCTCTGCCTAGAGATGGGAGAACGATATTCAGTAGAATCCAAGAAATTTCCTCAAATTCTTTGCAGTGGATGCCGAACGAAGCAATTGCTACTTTCCCGTGTATTCAGACAGCAACTTAGTAGGAAAATATTTATTTTACTCAAATTCACCATAGTTCTAAAATGATCGCCTTCGGATATGTTACGGTAGTTTCATTTGCACTAGAAACAGCCGTTTTCACTAATTTACGGTAGGACGAGTAATTAGGTAGCGTATTTTTCAATCTACACTTTGGTTTTGCTAAACGACGCGCTTTATCCACGGTGTGGCATTTCACCTGCCCTAGCTCGCGACGAGGAATGGAGGGCTGAAAAAAGAAACGAAAAGTTTACAGGTACTTGTGCAATTATATCATCCAACAAGTGAAAGCCGCCGCTGTCATGGAAAATAACAAGTGAATTAAATGTTGTTCTGTGCACTTTCACATGGTGTTACTAAACGAAGTCCATAGCAACTGGCCCACTCCGAAATGTTTCGTATTCATGATAGAATAGAACGTTTCGCCACTAAGAACCATCAATGCTGGTCCCAATAGAAGCTTTGTTTTACGCGTATTCACACACACACACACACACACACACACACACAAAAAAAAATCACCAGCCCTCTTCCCCTATTGAGAAAATGGGGGTAAGCGAAGCTTGTCGTGTTATCTGACCTTCGTGGTGATTTTCTTTCTTTATCTCTGTATTTCTCTCTCCCCCTCTCTCTTTCTCTCTTCATTTCTCATTTCTCCCTTCTTACATTCTATCTCTCTCTCATTCTTTCTCTGACCTTCGTGGTGACTTTCTCTCCCTCGCTCTTACTCTCTTTCTCTCTCTCTCTCTTTCTCTCTCTTCCTCTCTATCTGTTTTTCTCTCTGCCTTTATTTCTCTCTTTCTCTCGATCTATCTTTCTTTCATTTCCTTATTTCTTTCTCTCTCTCTCTCTTTCTTTCCTTTCTTTCTCTCTTTCTCTCTCTTTCTCTCTCTTTTTCTTTCTTTTTGTCCCTGGTATGTGCCATTGAGCTTGGACCTTTTCTGCACTACCGCCAGGATCGGCCCACTTTTCAGCGTGAGACCGCCGCCGCCACCACCACCAGCTCACACTTGTGAGCCTATACAGCTTCGCTTAAAAATTAATGGCACCTGCTTTGCTTTATTGCTACGAAATATACTTAACTACTATTACTGGGCCCCTCTGCATTTGCTTTCAAACTTAGTCAGAATTGAAAGCAGTTTTTCAGACTGGAATACAAAGCTTTTCATGCTGGATCCCGGAGCACTCTGAGAAGCGTAGTCATATTTATCGCCCTCCACGTGCATTTAAACTTCGACGCTTTCATTTTTTGTAGGCGGTGAAAAAAAGTACTCTCAGCTTACTGAAAAAAAAAATATCTGCGAGCCTAGATCTTCTCCAATGTCTAACTTTGTTTTCTACGCGCGAGAACTCATTATAACAAAACTTTCGAAAGCTTCCGGAAGACTCCGAATGAATGCTCGAAGGAGCGCGCTGGCGACTGCTCGAAGCTTAACAGATGCTTACGCTTAATACTTACCTGAGAAAATGCGTCCCGCGCCCTGTCAAGGAAGTTCGCTGAAGTGTTCAACAATGGTGCCGATGTTTCCGACAGTTTTAAGCTTACTCACTTATATCAGAGATGAAAATCTTGAATACACGAGTGTCTGCAGCAGAGTTGCTTATGGCGTGTTGCTTAGTCTAGTTCAAAACCACCTATTTAGAGATCGGCGCTCTTTGTTCAAGTATCCCACTCTTCATCGGATCACTTCGCATGTGTTAGTTTTGTTCGTCGTCTAAGAAACGCTGGTGCTGTCAGGCCCATGGTTTTCAGGTGACGCACAGCTCGTACTTATCGCGTCTTTGAGGCTTCTGGTCGTCTTATGCGAATAGGACGTAAAGTTCGACTGTCAAAAACAGTAAGTGATTTTTTTCCTTTTTCCTTCTAGCCGCTGCGTTGTTGATGCTTTATCAATCGCTGAAATTGTAAGAGCCGCATATTTTATGGTCAAATTCCAAGGCGGGAAATTTAAGTGCGCGCGTTATTATTCACGTGTTGTGCATGCTTTGAGTGCCTGTAAAGCAAACGGGGATCCCGTCAATTTGGTCGTTTATACGATCAGATTTTTTTAAAGGTGAAAGCCTTAGGTTTCTATGCTGGCGGTGCCTTTGGCGGTGATCTTGGCGAAACTGCGCCGTGACGAAAAATGGCTGACGCCGCCAAGAGGAAAAAAAAAAGCCGGCAGATCCCACGCCCAGTGGGAATCGATGTTACGCGAAGCAGTGTACGGGGAGTCTACCAAGTTAACGAAATGACCATGAGAGCACCGAGACGTAGGCGGCTCTTTTATGACCTACATGCCACGCATGTCATGATATTCATGTCATGAGACCTCAGGAGTCCCTTTAGCTACGCCTAAGAGATCTTAAGGTGAAAGCCTTAGGCCCAAATTCTGAAACTTTCCTCACCTTAACAAGGAATCCTTCATTGATTCTAGGACGCCCTACGTCAATTCTCAAAGCTTCCTTATTGAGGGCTTCCTTGGTTAGTCATCTCCGTAAGGCAGCGCGCACGGTACCTTCGTGACTCCTTTCCTCGCTCCTGTCCCTGAACGAGCGCTCCCCCGCAATGCTTTCCCACGTGATGTCCGCCTGCGCAAGCGCAGTGTTGTCTTCTGTTGACGCGAGGGCGCGGAGTATTGCCTGTTCGCACGAAGATGGCCGCTGCGAATAGGTCGGCGGCGGACAGCAGCCTAGAAGACTTCGCTCGGTTTTTAAGCCGTGCCTGCGACTTTGTCTTTGGGGATGTGTTCCACATATTCCCCAAGAGTGAGGTGCCTTCGGGACAAGGTGAACCCCATGGAAGTGTACTCGGACGAGGAGTTCCTTTTCAGGTTACGGTTCTCGAAAACGTTTCCCGGTAAAGATAACTGTTGCGCAAGCTGCCGTGGCTATGCCAGCTTTCGATACCAGATGTGACATTCCTAGCCTTTCGTATATACGTGTAAAATAACCAGCCTGATACTCATTTAAATGTTACAGCACCGCTATGGGCAACGGCGTACGGTCAATATTACCATTACTCGCATTCCTACCATTACTCTAAAATAGTATTACTGTAAAGCTATAAAGCAGTTGTAGTGCTGGTTTTCAACAGCTTTGCTGGACTTCGACTTTTGCAGCGTCGGGATGACGAGTTTTGTTTGTTCGGGGACCTGGACATGAAAAATGCCGACCACCAAGAGGCTAGCTGGTACGCTGTAGAAACTTCAGTACTGTAGGCACATCTGATATAAACCGGGAGCCCATAGTGTTATACACAAGAAATTGTCTGGATTTCGAGTACGAATATATTTTCACGTTATATAGACCGTTTTGTCGGCGAGGAGCATGTAGCCTCGGACCAGCGCACTACGCTGCTCTCCTCTTTTAACTGGTATGTGCGGATCGCCGGTTGCTCGAGCGATAGCTTGCCACTGTAGCGGTGTCATTACGAATTAGTGCGATTTTACCGCATTCTGTCGGTGATTGCTGCGATGTCTGATGGCCCAGAGTTACCGGGATACTACTGTGCTGTATTGGGCTGCAAACATAACTTTCGGAAGCGAAGATGAAGTGCATCTTCGGCCGTGAGGACTTCGTGGACTCCGCCATTGCGGTTGCAGACAAGCGTCCGCTTTGGATTGCCTTCATAAACAGAAAGGACTTCACGCCGCGAGCGCCGTCGCGTGTATTATCTGGATATTTTGCTTCCAGTGAGCCCACGGCGACGAACTCAACATCCATGAGCAAACTCGGATATGAAGGAAATGTGCTTATTTTAGTCGGTCAACTAGTCGAATGGACGACGTTAACTATATCTTCGTGCACGCACGTTAAAATTTATTTGTTAAATTTTGTTGGGAGATTATCATGTTTGGCAACCAAATTTCTGGTAGAAGTTGGCCGGGGATGTGTTATGAAAACAGTACGTGCCGACGAAGAAAGAAGAGAATTAAAGTGTATTCTTTTTCATTTTGTAACCAAAGCCATTCTTTCCGTGTACCGGCGGCCCCTCATCGATCGCCTGTGCTTACGAATCTCGTCGGCAAGCTGTCTGGCCGACGTCGCGCTTCGCGCGCTGTATTACATCAAAGAATAAAATTCCTGTTGCACAGAGTTTGTTCGTTTTTACGCTCTCCCGTGTCGGTGAGCAGCCCTTACCCGGGCATCATTATGACTTAAGAGTGCGTACATTCCTTCAACGCGTCGCGTGCGCCTTGTTGATCGGGCATATTCGAAGATACTGTAGCCAGGTCGCTTTATCGAGTACTCCGTGTTAACGGTCCTCTCGGTAGTAGTAGTAAACACTTTATTTAGGTCCTGAGAAGCTAGGCAGGGGGGCCTGCTAGCCGTTGGCTAGTACCATGTCGGAACAGAGAGGCCGTGCCTCTCCGCTCGTTCACGGGCCCTCTGGACAGCCAGGAGTTGGACGTCTCGTCTAGGATCTGTGATGGCCTTCGTCCAGTCTTCTTCTCGGTTAAAATCCTGTAACACAGGGCACTGCCAGAGCATGTGATTTAATGAGCAAAATTCAGTGCCACAATCTGGGCAGAATGGATCGATGTCGGGGTGAAGATTGTTCAGAAAGCCCTTAGAGGGGTAGGACCCCGTCTGGAGCATGCGGAGCGTGCTAGATTGTGATCTGTTGAGCTTATGATGGGGGAAGGGAAAACTCTGCCTATCCCCTCTGTAATGTGATGTAATTTCGTGAAAAGTGACTAGAGGATCACTGTGGAAGAGCTCTCCCGAGCTCTCCCGAACTCATCCAAGACACCATCCCGTCGCGGCATATGAAACCTCGCGCACAGTCGTGGGCTATCTCATTGGGGTTCAGGTGACCCGGTAATACGTCTGATCTCATGGGTGCTGGGAACCAGACTATGTGATGAATAGTGTCTGAGGGGGGTCTACCGTTGATAATCCTGGCTGCCTGTTTGGTTATCAATCCCGATGCGAACGCTCTAATTGCCGCTCGGGAGTCCGTGTAAACTGTAGTGTGTGTTCTATCAAGTAATGCGAGAGCTATAGCAGCCTGCTCCACCACGTCGACCAATGAGGTCTTTAGCGAAGCTGCCGAGAGGAGATCTCCCCTATCATTGACTATAGCTACGGAAAACTTGTCGGAGCTCGTGTGTCGCGCCGCGTCAACAAAGGTCTCCGTTCCGGATAAGTTCTTTAGGAAAGCCCTAGCCCTTGCCAATCTTCGACCTTTATTGTGTTGTGGGTGGACGTTTCTTGATCGAGTTACTTTACAACTTCTTATTTCGTGTGCCCGGCCGGGTGCCCGGCAAACAACATTTAACACATTGTACCGTAAACGCTTTAGGAGCAGGAAAGCTACCAAAATTTGTTTCCTTGGTGCTTCGCTAGTAACCTGCATTGGAATTCACGCTGGTGCGGCACACGGCATGGCACACGGAGACACCTCTCATTATTGTCACCTGATCAACCTGTCACCTGTATGTTTCAGCTTGACCTCAACGGAAGGTCACGGCTAGACATACAGTGATACCACGTTGCTCGTATGTTACGTGTCGACACTGTTCAGAGTTGAGTCGCCTCCTATTTGGATCGAGGGTACTGCTGTGGCAGCGCCTTAGGGCCTGGCACCGTTTGACATTGCGGCTACATCGAAGCTCAACGCTTAATAACAACGCGCTAAGAACTTTCCCAATCACAAAAACTTGTTGACACCTCTCAGGCAAACGCGAAAACTTGCCACTCGTCGTCAACGCACTCCCGCTGCACACCTTCCAGCTTGATATCCCACATACCAGCACGGTGGCGTAATGCGCCAGACGATAGACGGTGCTGTGATCGCAAAAATTGCGGCACCCTCGATGAAACGGTCTATAAAAAGTGTACAATTTGATTAAAAAACTAAATAAATACTCTAAAATTGAAAACGTATCTATTATAGACAATATTCTAAGGCTATTCCATTAGACGGTAGATGGCGCAATTAACCGAAGCATTTGCTAAACAGTTAATCACTGGCGAAAATGCAGGCGCCTTGAATCCTTATTCTGGCACACCGTTTCATTGTCTTGCCAGCGGACCATGAGCAGACGCCGAAGGCATGCCAATATCTGGCAGAACGGCACTGCATGGTCGATCGTACAACCAGATCACCGTCGTCAGTCCTTGGGTCTAGTCGGAGTCGACCGTCAAGTCAATGACGGACAGATCGCGTTGCGGAATTTCGGTCTCCGCGACCAGACTGTCTTCAATTGTGATGACGCTGTGGTCGTCGTATTCTGTCCCCGGCACCCAGCTGCCATCGGGTCGAAGGATCACAGCAACACACTGGTCGTCAGCCTTGCGGAGGGCGTCTAGCGTGAACAGGTCGACGCGCATGTCTTTGAGAAGGACCTCATTGCTGCAGACGGGGCAGCTCCAGGACGGATGCAGTGTGCCTTCATTGAGGGCCAGGTAGGCGTAGGCATCGAAGCACTGCGCGTGTTGGCAGCGGGCACCACGGCATGGCACCCGAATCTTCCTCTTGGCAAGCGGGCACACCAGGGAGACCTGCGTAACCAGAGACGACGCAATGCAGCTTCAGCCTGTGTGTATACGTATACTTATTGGAGTTTACGAAGTACAACCGGAACAACGGAGACATGGGCGGCAGCAGTAGCGTTTGTATGGTTTGTTGAAGCACAAAGTGTGAGAAACGTTATTGTTACCCCCTTTTTTGAGTCCGAAGAGCCATTACACAATCATGCTTCCGTCACTGCCGTCATTTTCACGCCACCGGCTATGTTGCCCAAAGTACGTGATTGTACTAGCTTAATGCTCTTTGGCTGAGCTGTACACTGCAAGATGGCGCCACGAGCGTTGAAGGCCTGCCTCTTCCGTATTCTGTGGCCGTGTTCTGCAGCCGCAGATACACAGCCGGACTGGAGCCACGTTATCACACGCGCAAGAAAAGTGTACTTATAATAATAATAATAATAATAATAATAATAATAATAATAATAATAATAATAATAATAATAATAATAATAATAATCTTTATTTATTTCCAACAGATTGGGGGAGACAGGGAAGAAAAGCTGCAAGTGCAGCTTGAAGACACTCCCTACTGTGCCACTGTCGTCACATTTACAATAGAACTTAAGCGTATAATATTGTCACAGCAATAAATGTTCTGCGCACTTTAGCTACTCGCAAATTCGGAATACGTCGTCAGCAGCGCTGCTCCATTTCCCAGCTTTTCACTGGCGCTCAGCCACGCAGTGATCGCCTGTCATTTTGGGGGTTTTCCGTAGCTGACGACAACGCGCGGCGCACCGTGACACTTGCGACTACCGTCGGCCGAGTTTCTCTGCACCCCGAGTTCACTACTGCTGCGTAATCTTTTCCTCTATCTGAACAGCGGATGCAACTGCCTGACGTAAAAAAAGTGCACAGTATACGTTGAACTTCAGCCGCCGGCAAGCAGGCAGAGCATCGGTTCGGAGATTTTGTTAAACGTAAATAATCGGCTAAGGAAGTTTTGTCATGCAAAGCGCGCGCAATATACGAAAAAAAAATATCATCCCGCGTTAAAAAAGAAAATTTTCTTTTGCCGTATATGTTCACTTGTGAATTACATGCTGTTGTGATAAATCTTGAAACACGAATGATAATGAACCTGGTAACAGGACATGCCATAACCGGTTTGAGGAAGTTTAATTCAAGTAGTTGATTTCTAGGCAAAAAACTTTTGCCGCAGTTTGTGTACACTCCATCCTGTATCGTTGATACGCAGTACAACGTCCACTGCAGTACACGCGCACTTATATTACGAAAGCGCAGCAGGAATGCAAGGCATGTAGCTTTTTTTTTTTTTACTTCACTGGGACGTACACTTCTACCAATCACCGTTTCAGACTAAAATCGTAACACTCGTAGATTAAGCGATTCGTAGAGAATGCGAGAGTGAATTCTTCAAGGAAATCGATCTTTTGATGAACCCTCACGTCAGTTTTGAAGCACAAGTTCGCATAACCATTGGTTAGGTTTATGCCGCATCGAAGTCTTTTAGTTGGCAACACAGATGTTATTTTGCAATAGCTTTTTTTAACAGTGTAACAAAGTGAATTAGTGGACCTTAAGCTGCGTGCTATAGTAATTCCCTTCCTGCGACTGCGGTCTCTCCGAATACTGTCGCACCCCGTGTGCGACAGCAGGGAACCACTAAAAATGTTACAACATTAAAGCTGGGTGAAATACCAGCGTGCGCTTATTGGCCCCTATGGGCCACTATGTGGCATGAGCTCAATTGTAAAAAAAATTAGAATAGTGACAAAACTGACAAAAGTGGCAAAAGTGACAAAAGTTGACGTCAAGAAGGTTAATTGAAAAGCCACATAACCAGTAACCCTTGGGGCCCACACCCACTGGCACAGAATCAGGGGCCGCAATCACTGGTTGGCGTCAGAGAGGCTCATTGAACAGCAGCACATATCCTGTGGCACACATCAAATGGCAGATATTTAGACTGCTATCTTCGGGATCAACCCACGAAAACGCCGAGATTAACGACAAAAACTGGCTTGACTCGGAGAAAAATGTTTCGCAATAGAAGCTGCTCAGTTCGTCGTTGGTGTCTACACGACGTGTTAGTTTCCCACCTACCATCAATAGGCTTCACTAAGACATAATAGATCCTCCACAGCAAGGCAAGATTTCCGTGTTATGCCACTGTTCTTTTTTTTTTCCATTGCTGCACGTAAATTACGAGTGAAACCTTTTGATATGCAACTGAGCACAAATATTGTGCAGGACAGCTGACTTAGGGGACGCAAACAGCCTAAAATCCTTGCGGGGTAACCAGCCTACATCAATTTGCAAGTTGAGCAGTTTACCTGGCAATATTTCCTGACTTCGCTCATGATGAACAAAATTTCCGTGATGCATTGCTGACTTCTCTAGATGCCTAGAATTTTTCAGACTTTTCTAGGTCGCTATAGAAACCCTGACATATCATGCTTGTACAATTGTATTGAAGATACATGTTTTCCATTGCTATATTTTCCGAAGCATGCCGCTGTAATCCTTTGTACAGCTGAATGCCCAAATTACTTTAGCAGATATATCCGCGGGGTGAAGTACAGAAAACAGAAAACCCACTCAAATATAAGTAAACTGGAAGATGAATTAAAGCACTTGCTTTGTGTGGAGCAATAGTCCCAGAATTGAAATGGTTCAAATTTCAATAACCGCACCAAGGCATGGGAAAACCCCGTATGGGTTTTGCTTGTAGCTTCCCGCTGCTCTCAGGAAGATGTCAAGTGTGTGACTTAGAGTGCAAGTTACAACAAGCTAGCAGCTTAGCCACATTAAAAATAAACAATAACAATCACGCGCCATTCCACTGCTGCAAATGGGGATTACCGGCGAAGCTGCTTAGCACACGACATAGAGGTTGCACAAAATTTTGATCAAAGGTATGGGCACATTTTATTCACCTTTAGCGGTGACGGCGGTCATGCGGAAGAAAGACATACGCACACGCACTTTTATTTTAATCGACGGTCTTGATTGGCGGCATACATTGGCTTGGAATGCTACCGCCATCTAGGGTAGCATCGGGTAGCCACACGCGCGACGCGACCGCCACCCTGGGAGAGCGGAAGGAAACTAGGCACGCCAGCACTTGGAACGACGAAAAAAAGAGGGCGGTGCGAGCGTACACATAGCCGATGCGGGTCATCATCATCACCACCAGCCTATATTTATGTCCACTGCAGGACGTAGGCCCCTCCAAGCGATCTCCAATTACAACTGCCTTGCCCTAGCTGATTCCAACTTGCGCATGTAAATTTTCTAACTTCATAACCCCACCTAGTTTCCTGCCGTCCTCGACTGCGCTTCCCTTCCCTTGGTATCCATTCTGTAACTCTAATGGTCCACCGGTTATCCACCCTACGCAATACATGGCCTGCCCAGTTCCATTTTTTCCGCTTAATGTCAACTAGAATATCGGCTATCCCCGTTTGTTCTCTGATCCACACCGCTCTCTTTCTGTCACTTAACGTTACGCCTAATATTTTTCGTTTCATAGCTCTTTGTGCAGTCCTTAACTTGTTTTCGAACCAGCAAGTTTCTGCCCATATGTTATCACCGATCGAATGCAATGATTGTACACTTTTCTTTTCAACGACAATGGTAAGCTCCCGGTCAGGATTTGGAAATGCCTGCCGTATGCACTCCAAACCAATTTTATTCTAAAGTAAATTTCCTTATTATCTGCGACCCCTGTGAGTAATTGACCTCGATAAACGTACTCCTTTACAGGCTGTAGATGCTGACTGGCAAACCTGAATTCTTGTTCCCTTGTTCCGCATAATAATCTTCAAACTCACTCTTACAATTTCTCGGTTAGGTCCTCAATCATTTGTTGTAATTCGTCCCCATTGTTGCTGAATAAGACAATGTCATCTACATACCGAAGGTTTCTGTGATATTCGTCATTGATCCTCACTCCCAGGCCTTCCCAATCTAAGAGCTTGAATAGTTCTTTTAAGGTTGCAGTGATTAGTATTGGAGAGATTGTGTCTCCTTGCCTGACCCCTTTCTTGATAGGCAACTTTCTACTTTTCTTGTGGAGAACCAATGCAGCTGTGAAATCTTTGTAGATATTTCCCGACGCGGGTCGCACAGCGGCAAATCTTTGAGAAATGCTAACTATTTACCTGAGAGTCTACAGATCTTAAAAATGGTGCCTACTGATAACTAATGTACCGAAAATGCATATCCATGTTATGAGACGTATAAGCTTTTGCATAGAATGAAGCGATTTTGCATCAAATTCGGAAGCTGTGTTTTGCTACACCGGGATTTATTGACGGACACGAAAAATGCCCGAAAGCCTAGCCATACAGCTTTGCTGTAAACTAATGACGTAGTGTTGGCGCAACACTCGCGCCTCACAGTGCAAAAGCCCACCGCACAGACGCACCTGCATATTATCCACGATAGTCTCATCCGCTTCGGTGAAGTAGGCTTTCACAAGCGCCGCCGTGTCTTCGCGTCTGATGGCGTACGGTGTGCTCTCCTCGAGCGAGCACAGCATCTCATCCTCGGCTACCTTTGCAGCTTCGACGATACGGACCGCCACCTTCGTTGGGATGAACGTGCTCCATACGGCGACGTTGTTCACCACCGTGCGATTGAGGAGCGGCGAAATGTTAACCATTGTTAATGGCACGCTGTAGTGCGCCTTGTCGTTTATGCATATCATGGCCTTGGAACCTCCCAGAGAGGAGCACTCTGTGACCGGAGCGAAACAGACGAGTACAAGAGTCGAAGCGTCTTCACTTTGGCCTTGTGCCGAGTACGTCCCGCAGTAGAAGGGCAGACCCAGGAGAGGCTCCCGCGAACCTACTGCAAGTGGCAACTGCCGTAAGGGACGGTAGAAAGGTTGCCGCGGAAGCATCGTGCCGGAACCGGAAATGAGAAAACGCCGTGACTTGCAGGGAACTGGAACCAAAGAATAGATGAGGAAAAAGTGTGCTATGGAGGAATATTCGGACTCTTTCAGACAGAGGTCTTTCAGAGAAATAAAAAACGAGATTAAAGTTACAGTAACATGAAACGCTAAATCAATATAGATTGATAAAGCATCACTTCAAAACTAGTTTTTGTGAGCTTCGCGGGAAGAGGTTGTTTAGTAAAGGACAAGGTGAACGTCAAAGTTACATTTCCTCAACTCTGCGCAGAAACGCCGTCACTGGCACGCCATTGTGACGTCATGAATTTCAATGTGTATTTTTTGTCGCATTCAGGCTGAGCTTTAACTGTTGTAAACCTAATTGTCAAGAGCGAAAGGTCCGTTTGGCTTGGTTCTGCAAAGACTATGCACACAGTGTTTCATTAATACACGCTTCCGCGCTTGGTAAGCTTCTCTATAACGTGCTAATCTGGCCTCCCTTTGCTCCGGTGTTTCAGCAGCCAACTGTTCCTTTGCTTGAGATTTCGCAGCCTGCCGTCTAGCTATATCTACTGGATGATTGGATTCAGCCTGTCGCTTGCGCTGAAGCGCGCGCGCAGATGGTCACGCCGGCGCGCCATCCATGGTGAGACTGACCGACCAAGCGCCGGCGAAGCAGCCGTTAAATCCCTCGCTTAGTCACGTGGTACCGCAGCGGCGACGCCTCTCCACAGGCGATCACGTGGCATGACGTCACGCCTTCCACACTTGCACTCCGGCGGCTCAGGGTCATTGCGACGCGATGAATGACCTTGCGAGACATTGCGTAGTACAGCTTTCGCTCTTAATAGTTCTAGAAGCTGGCTAAGTCCAGTCTTTGGCTCTTTTAGAATATAGCTCATGGCAAGTCAGTCCTTCAGAAGTGCGCATGGAGAAAGAATGTTCATGAAAGCGAATATTGTTATATCGTATTCGATTGCTCAACGAAGCTGCAAACACACACGGGCTTCCTCCATAGCTCCAGTGCTACAATAAAGGTGGGTGACAATTACAATATCCCTTTGCTTCGAGTTCACGATCGGCTGGGCCTCGCGGTGCAATCTGCTAGCCTCCTAGTTAGCTCGGATGGTAGAACGACCGCCACGGAAAGACGTTGGTCTAGGGTTCGATCCCCGGTCTGGAACGAATACTTCAACTGCGGAGCTTTCAGGAAAACCCGTGTGAGTATTCATTGTAGCTTGGTGGCTACATTCAGCGGATGCAAATTTTTCCTTTCATGCATTCATTTCATCTTTGCTGATAAAAATTTTACCTAAGCCCGAACGGATGCCGACTGAGTTCATGACATCACAGTGATCTGTTGCGGAAACTTGCAAGATTACATCACCAACGGTTTATATTTGCGTCCTTGTTGGCATACCAAGCATCCTCTCAGGACACGGATGACCTTCGTGGTATTTTAGAAGGGTGACTTACTAATGCACCTCAAATAATTATTCTCCCAACTGTATTCTTAGGTTACTAACTACAAGGCAAAAAAAAACTAAGTTGTCATTTGCGAACGTACTAGTGTATACTAACAATTACTAGCGGTGTGAAAGCATCTGAAATTTTGAATTAGGAACTGAATAGTCTTCACTATTGAATTATAGGGTTCGATTCAAAAATTCACAGTTCCAAATTGTTTAATATTGGGTTCTGTTTGAACACGAAGGATAATAACACTTCTCGGACTCTCAAAGGGCATAGATCAATCCAAGTAAGTTGGAAGGATTGAAAAGTGGGATAGCTCTATGGAAACTATCCCTTTTTTCAGAAGAACTAAAACTCGCAATGACAGCAGAAAGAAGAACTTCGGAAAGAGGAAATTGGACAACAGACAGTCAACCTCCGGTCTTTATTCTTTTTTTTCGACCGGCGAGACCGGTTTTATCGATAGTTCTTGAATGCCTTACAATTATTATGCATGTGAGCCACCTACTTTCCTTTTCAATGAGTTCATTTTTTGAAGCCTGTTGCTTCAAAAAAAAAAAATTAAGAACCCTGCGCTAGTGAAATGCTTTTTTTCTGTTTCCATTTTGAGGCAACAGGCCGATCGCTCCAGTCATCGTACACCGATACCGAGGGAGCAGGTGACACTGGTTGTAAATTGCTGACACTTGCTGGAAATTGGTTGGATGCTGTTGTTGGGACTACCAATCGGATGACAGAGCAGACACGAGATCATACCGTGTGGGTCCTGCTCCAACAGAGAAGCCATCGCCGGAATCATGCTTTCATTTGTAAATGGCGTAAATGAGAAGCACGGTGCGTGGAGTTTCACGAACACGTTGATACGCATTTAATTCCACTCTGCAACGAATAAAGCTGTTACCGCACTGCTTTCTGCGCATATGAAAGCATGCTAGGCTATCGACACCGCTAACTTATAGCGCGTTTAGGTGCGCCTAGAGTTACAGTATAGGCTTCCTTTAGGGAGCCAGAGTTGCGCCAAGATACGCCATCTTGGGTTCCAAAGTTGTGTGGGAAAGCCACTCTCCGTAAGCGTAGGAGCCGTGCTTGCGCGGCACTGACACTAACACTTCTTTTAGGGGTGAAGCTCCTCAGGGTCTAGCCTTGTCCGTCCGGTGTCGTCCGTGCTCACATCGACTGCCACGCCATCTGTCGGTCATGGATGAAGCCTTGCATGCAGCGGCTCAACGTCTATACATGAGATGGCGCGGCTGTGTATGGCGCGTTCCAGACGACACAATCTCTTTCTGCCAAGGACGAACGTAAGGCGCGGCATGCTGTGGCTCAGCGTCTACACAGACAGCAAGCTACTCCGGTGGCGAGGGCGCGGGAAGCATTGGCAAAGCAGCAAAAACGCCAAGCGGACCCGGAGTTGAGGGCACGGGAAGCATCGGCAAAGCGGCGAAAACGCCAAAGGGACCGCGATTTCAGTGCGCGGGAAGTGGTGGCTTGCCGGCAACGCCGACAGCAAGCTACCCCGGAGGTGAGAGCGAGGGAAGCGGCGGCTAAACGCCCGAAGCGTTGTCTGCCGGGGACGGGAGGCGCCGATGCGCGGTTCAAGCGCGATTTCCTCGATCGCAGTTTCGGGGACAGCTGCAAGGTGTGTGATCGCCTGGGGTTGGACAACGCGTTGACCAAAATCGGCAACATACGAAACGAACTGTCGCGAGTCAACGCCGTCGCAGTGCCGCAGCAAGAGTTCTCCGGTGGTTATCACAGTGAGTACGCGGTTCACTCGACATGCAAAGATTCCTTGGTAGCCGGCAAGGTCCCTGCAATGCAGCCACATATCACACACCGCATATATGTCACCACATATCACACAGCGCACTGCTCCGCCCCACTCATCATGATTCACTGTGTGGATATGCGGTGCTTTTTTTGCTTTCGTTATATCCTTTAATATTGTTACAACGCTGGGAACAAGGTGGAAGAAGGGCACGAACTGGTGTCGGAAGACAGCCTGCGCTGCCTGTCTCTTGTAATATCAGCTGTAAATATATTTCACTGTTACTTTCATCCTTGTGTCACAATACGTTTCGAGTAAAGCCCGATTACTGACCTCAAGGTTACGAGCCTAGATTTTACGCTTACGAGCGTTAGTATGCAATCATTGCTTAAAATACAGCGTGTGAGGAACATGCACACTTTCGATCGCGATCGAGACAGATCGGGATAGAATTTGTCGGTCGCGATTGGCTCCTTTGCGCTAACTGCGGAAGGAAGCCAATCGCAGTCGAGAATTTTCACCCGGATCGGTCTCGATAGCGATCGAAAGTGGCCGTGTGACACCAGTATTAGGCATGCATGAGTGCGATCACGGCCCGCGACCGCTGAAAATGTGAATGCGCGATTCAACAGCGCTGTCGCGTCCAACATTCCTTGTGTTCAGTGTAGTAAAAGCTGAATTCAGGTGAATGACGCGAGCAATTGCATGCACTCTTAAATTGTTTGCATTACGCTTCGCCGCTATGTTGATTCTAATGATACCTGTATAGCTTCGGAGTTTTACACATCACCGACAAATTATATGTGTTACGGGTCTCATCTAGCCGACACACGCGCTGACTAAGGCTGCATGCATTACGTATTTATTGTACGAGTAAAGTTCTTCTGTGTACACTAAATTGTGCAACTTCTGAAGTGCCGTGTTTAGATTTAAAAAAAAAACATGCTTTCATTTCTTGTTTGTTGAACACGCTACAATCTTTACATCGTTTTGACAGGAGCATGCGAATAATAGGTTTACTGAAGCGATGCCATAGCCATTTTCCAAGGCTAAGGTAAACGTCACAGTACAGGTGGTTTCTAAAATTTTTATAGACATGCTGAGATTCCAGCTGATAACGCAAATTAGAATGGCCACCAATGTTTGGTAATGCTACGCCAGATATTTGAAATTGCCAACGAGCCAAGCAATAAGCTGCATTTCATTGCAATTCCTGGTTCGCAACGCAGCGACGTGAACTAAAAAAAAGAAAGCACACTAACGAATCAGAGTCCTCGAAAGCTAACTAAATGTCGACACGCAATGAAGCGACAACCATCCCTATCACGATGGGGAGTGAATAAGACCGGCAAAATGGCAGACACTAGATAATACAACGTTGCTAACTGTCACCGTTACCCTGTAATTATTTAAATAAACTTCCAGTCTGCGCTCGTAAACAAAGCAATTTTCACACTTCACCCGAAAGTGAAAATAGTACAAGCACCAAAACAAACACTTGTCTTAGATCAAACACTGAACCTTAATACAGGCGGTATAACAATATTAATACAAGAATGACATTCATATGGAGCGAAGGACAGTTACATCGCATATTCTAGGTCTTCTTGGAATCCGCCTGTCATGGCCCATAGGCAGCAGCCACTGGAGTCGGCGGCGTATAGCAGATTTCGTTCGTGGCACTGCTAACAATGCCTTACTGTTTTCGGTGCGGTTGCGACAGTTCGGCACGCAACACCCCGTCATACTGCAAGCGCTGTCAATGCGTCATATGACATTGGTTCTACAATTCACCCGAGAATACACTTGTGATCACACGTCTCTCGACCAGCAGCATCGAAGAAACAGCAGAAAGAGTAATAACAGCGCCGATGTCAATTGCGCTTGGCCTGGCGGAGCCCGCGGAGGGTTGGCGTCGCCTGCGAAGTGTTGGCTTATCTGCAGTACAGCGGGACCACTTTTGACCACGTGATGGCGCTCGGCGAATAGCGGCGCTGGAATCACTGGAGGCGGAGCGAGCGGCGCGCGGAAAACAGCGGCGCAACTCTGTCTCCCTTAAGGGAGCCTATACAGTTACTCTCCTCTTATATTCAAGGCTAACATATCAGAAAAATTTTAATAAGAAGCTTTAAGGTGGCCAAACACCTTTCTTGGATAAAGCTCTCCGCGCTAATCTCAAAATACCGCAGAAGGTTAAAGCTGTGACGCCTGGCGCCTGGCTGATAAGACGGTCTTGGAACCAGCCTTAGCGTTTTACCACCACCGCGGGTTCAGCGGGTCATCAAAAGGTATCCTGTGAAAACTTAAGCCTCCTTTCTTGCGTCTTTAGGCCCAAGCCACCGTGACGCAGTCCGTCGGCATATTGTGTTTACTTTCTTGCCAGCGCTGCTAAAAGTACAAACAGCCACCAAAAACCCAGCGGCAATTAAGTGTGGCAAAGACGTGGAAGGGTTAACCCGTGAAGTTTTGCAGAGTGCCTACCGCTGCGAAGTCAGCCTTACACCGCGTTCCACCACATTTGTATGACGTCGCGGGGTGAAGGTCTACACTTATAAGCCGATTGTGTCATGTGTGCGTTATCTCAAGCGGCGCCGCGAACGTCGGCGCGGAATATGACTGCGATCCTTATCTCTCGCCCGCTTGCCGTCAGAGGCGGAAAGGGCGGAAGAAGAAGAGGGTTGTCCTTCCTGAACACTCTACCACAACTTTGAAACGTTCAGGCGCCTTAATGCTCTCGCGCGAGAGCACGTGTAACTTGGAGTTTGCAGGGAATGCTGCAGCATCCCGGTTTTAAGACGCGCTGGATGTTCACTGCGATGCGCCCTGGCCCACAGCATCATACAATACATGACCTCTCTGTCTCTGGGTGGGGGGTAGTGCAAGGTTCATTTCTTTTAATGGAGCTTATTCTGCAGCTGACTTCGAGTCTCGGCGCATTGAATGAGATCGGGAATGTTTGTTAAGGAAAAGGAGCTGTACAATTATATTTAGACAACAGAACATACACCTGTATAGTATTGGCACACAGCGTTTAGCAAGAAAAATGGTACAGTTCGCATGAAACATAGAGCTGCAGGCGTTAGCCCAAGGACAAAGGACAAGATGTGCACGAAAACCAAAAGTTCACCATGTAATATGGCAACCCACCTCGATACAAGGACGTAATACAGTGGACAAACACGAACGCTGTGTTCACTATGTTACGTCCTTGTATCGAAGGGCGCTACCATATTGCATCATGATTAACGACCGAGCCAACCAGTATGTCTTAGGGAAAAGCTCACCACTGAAGTCTGTATGCTAAGATGCAGTGAAAGCAGAGTCGATGCGGAAATAACGGGGTGGACGGCTCACCGAACGTCTGTTGCACGGCTCTGGCGTGAGGACTGCAGATGATGACGATGATTCCTTGTATGAAAAGACACAAACCCACTGTGGAGGATAGGCCATGAACCACGGAGACCAGTGGGCAATGAGATAATAATAAATGACAAATAAATATTTTTGTCGAAGATGTTAAATAAACTGATGAGGACTGAATAAATGGCGGCGGCGAAGTGTACTATTCTTCGCCACCTATGTCTTCTCGTTCACTAAACCATCATTCCTGGACCGCTATCATGTACGCGTTCGAAAAGACAGCGTTCGGTTTCGCATGACACGATTGGCCCAGATGGGCCTAGGTAGCAATATCAGTGCGGCCTCACAACTGCGTGAGACGAAACCAAACGCCGGCTTTTCGAAGCTGAGCCTTTATAAATGTTTTTTCTTCTTTTTTTTTTGTTGCTTTCTGACCCGAGGGCGCGTGATATTCCAAGCGGCTCTTCATCGTTGTAATCTTGTTCAGGTCTGCTGTACCTCCTCGAGGGCATTCATCTCTGTCGATCATTCGCTGTGCAGCAACGCAACCACTGAACTTAACTGCTCTCGCGCATCGTATTCTTCACAGCTGGATTGGCAACAGTGAACTAAGTGGACGGCATCTTTAGGAGGATCATGGACATGATCCCACTACCCATCCAACCCCTTAGAGAGCGATGGAAGATCTTGCTGTCCAGCCCCGCCCTGGAAGACCAGCTTTGGCTCGTAACCAGGGGCCAGGCGGCGGGAACAGCATATGGATTCCCGTGAAGTGGGGACCACTTCCATCCGGCGCATGCGCTGAAAAGCTCATAAAATAAAGTTTTTCATTCATTCATTTAGATGGAAAGGCGTCTCATTGTATAATGGCGAAAACCTTACGTGTCTATGTTGGCGGTGCCTTGACAGTGACCTTGGCGAAACTGCGCCGTGAACAAAAATGGCGGACGCCGCAAGGAGTAAACACACGTCAGCAAATGCTTGGATTGATGTCACATTTCTCAGGGAGGTTCCTGTAAACAAAGTAAGTTAGTGGCTTTCAAAAGAAAATTCGGTACATTTCGGTCAGGGTGGGAATCATGCATGCCCGGGTGCCCGCGGTGTGAGACGAATGCGCTTCCCTCAAGTCACGGTTGCTCCACGGTTCTGGCTTACTAAAGGTGTGCCTAGTGCACGCCAGATTGCACGCGTCACGTGGCCACAGAGACGCGCTCGTGCCACAGCTCGCGGGCTTGTCATCGTCTTCTTCCACAGCTGGCAGGCTTTCGCCTTCACGTTTTACAGACGCGTAACACTTGCGTATTATTTGTTTCATTATGCAAGTATCGATAAGTAGCTCCTTTTTTGGTTCATGTTGCTTTGATTTCCGTCCTTCGAGCATGGAGAGCGCGAAGCAGCGAAGTTAGCATTCGGCGCAGTGTTGCCACAGCGACCGACTTATGACTTGAATTTTAACGCGATAGCGTTGACAGCCCCGTGTCACAGAAAATTCGGTGTTGGTGGCGGCGGAGTTTCCGTGAGCGAAAATTGCCGTATATATTTATGTATATGTCATGCCTTGCTATATGACAGGCGCTATGTCCGGGTGGTGTTGCCACACCATTCTATGACTAATGTTGCTCATTGCTTGCCTTACATTCTCGACAACGTTAATCCTCGGAATTTGGAGAATGACCAGCCCACAAACAAATGTCATGACCCAAAACATCGATAGCGCATGCTTTTGATGCTAAAGAATTTCAGTGTCAAATATTAAAAGTGCGAAACCGGAACAGAAACCTAAAGCTTGTGTAATTTTTTGGCGTGGCTGTGCACTATACCTCTGGGTTGGTCCCACGGATGAGGTCGCGTTTCTACCCGAAAGCCGGCATTCGTGGAAAGCGTTCGCCGCTAGCTTTTCCTGGTAAACATTTCGCTTACGTAGGGTGCAGTTGCCGACAAGCGTAGGAAGCAGTCAAGGATGTTTGAATGCAGTCGGTTTCCCCTCTTAAAGGCGAACCTTGAGCGTCCTCCAAATGTTTTGTCAAATTGTTAACGACCCTGTGATAAAGCTTCGGAATCTAACGCTGTTGGTGTGCCGCAGAAAAACAATAGAAAAATAAATTTTTCCTAAACTTTTTCAGCTACACTCTACCAAATCTAGTTTTTCCCTAAATATCTTCCCAAGCGTGACCAATGTTTACTGTACGAAAACAAACATAATGTGTGCCCCCCACCATTTTTTTGTTTTATTTTCATTCTTGCCCTTAAGCATAGTCCAAAACACACTGAACACGTTAGGCACCAGATGTCACCCGAGGCTTTTTAAAAACTGGTTTAAGGGGTGGTACAAGGCGTACGTACGTCTCTTTAATAGTTATGATATTCGAAATTTTCTGTGCGTCATGTGTTTTTTGAAATCACGCAGTGTGCCAAGAATGTTCAAGATTATCGTATTGTCTTAATGATTCGCCGATGGCACATTAACTATAACAAGTACTGTATTAGTGCCGGCAAAAAACATTATAATTTAAAATACCTTTTTGCCAGCATAAATAACAGACCGATTTCCACATATTTTTCAAACAACATCCATATTTTATTGCTTATTGCAACACTCGCCCGAGCATTGTTTCTTCAAACATGAGACGATCGCCCTTCTCGGCAGCAAACGATATCTCTCTGTCACCGGGAACACCATGGTTGCGTTGCCGTGATTCGGTTGTACCTAAGCTTGGTATATATAGCCCGAACTGCGTCGACTACGCGCGGCTGATAAATACGTTTTATTCAAAAGTACAAAAGAAGAAAGAGAAAAATAAAAGGAAAAGTTTCTTTAAGAGCCGCTTACCGTCGACATATTGTTGCTGCGAGTGCCAAAAACATACTACGTAAGTGCTCTTTCACCAGAGCCGTCGTTGAGGAATTGGTCAAAAGTAAGCAAGAGCTACACGTTTGGACAACGTGAAGGCGAAAACCGGCCAGCTGGGGAAGACGACGGCGACAAACGCGCGAGCAGTTGCACGAGTGCGTCTCTGTGACCACGTGACGTGTGCAATCCGGCACGCATCTATGCGCACCCTTAGTAAGCCAGAATTTTGGAGCAGCCGTGGCCTCAGGGAAGCCTGCTCGTCTCGCACTGCCGCGTGGCCCGTGTTCCATTCCCACCCAGATCGAAATTTACGAAATTTTCTTTTCAAAGCCGCTAAACTACTTTGTTTGCAGGAACCACCCCGAGAATGTTTTTAGAGGTGTTTTTACTCTTTGCGGCGTCGGCCATTTTTCGTCAAACGGCGCAGTTTCCCCGAGGTCACTGTAAGGTCACCACCAAGCGCACCGCCAACACAGAAACCTAAGATTTTCGCCATAAACGAGAAAGAAAAGGAAATGCTTCTTTAAGAGCCGCTTACCGTCGACAAAGGTTGCTGCGAGCGCCAAAATCCCCCCTAGCGTCTACCGTTTGAACAAGTGCTCCTTCACCAGAGACGCCGATGAGGAATTGGTGCAGCAGTGCACGCTGCGGCCGCTGGCGCACGCAGATGCGATTCAGCCACCGCCCGCGCATTCCGTTTACGTTCTGGGACACCTGAACATGCCAGAATTTTGATTGTTGCCCTACTCAGGTCTTCCTGGGCTGGTATATTTGTACGGTATGGTAAAGCTTTATTGAAAGAGGCGTGGTTCGGCGGCCTATTAAGAGTATTGGGTGTTGGCGGGAATTTGGAGATGGGGTCAGGGCCAGCCACCGAGGAATGCTTCATCGCATGGGTACACCATGCGGAGAATTCCGCATTCCGCCGCAAGAGTGACCAGCTCTCGCAGGACACTGTCGGCCTCCGCCGATGGACGGATCGACTCCTCAAAGCTGGCCACTTGGCCCCGGTGCTTTCGTCGGAGGGCTGCATAATTTGGCATGTATACTGACGGCATATATTCAAACATACCAAAGGCATGTTTGCATAATGTATTTGTGTGAATTTAGTGAAGGCAATAAAGAAAAAGAAAGAGCGAATCGTAGGCCTAATGGTTAGAGCATCGCGATGCTCGACGGCAGAGGTTCGATTTCACCGGTGACACATTATTTTCTTTTTATCAAAGCGAAGGAGAGACAGGGAACCTACAAAGCTACATGCCTGCGGCAAAGTTTTAAGAATGAGGCGAAGAATGCTTAGCACTAAAAGAACACTTTTTTTTTTCACGCGAAACGTCAACTGAATGTAGCAATCGAACACCACGTGGTATCCGGGCGCCGCGGGACCACGACGTAAGCATGAAGCGCAGCAAAGCCTCGTGTGCAGCGGTTGTCTACGAAACACGCCGCGGCCGGAAAGCGTGGCGGCACAAACCGCGAGGCGTCGACAAGCTTCCCGCCAAAATAATAGCAACTGCGATTGTACGACTATACGCACGTGGAAAAGGGGGCGCGGCCCGTGTACGAGTAAGCTGTTACGCCCGAATTTGCGGTGCGGCCCTTAGGACAACATGCTGCTGAAGGTGAGAATTTACGACAAATTTGTAAATCGGAAACGCAAATCGGGAAAATTTGAGCCACGCATAGGCAGCTCAGGCGTCTTTAGTTGACGAAAGCTTACCACGTCGCGGTTTGCTCTATTACCAAAATTACGAGAAACGTAAGAAAAGAAGGAAGCAGCAGTTTATAGCTCATTACGTAACGCGTTGGTGCAAATACGGAAAACAAGAAAATTCGCGTATAAATCAATGAACCATGCTGGGTATACCTGTCGAAAACAAGTGGCAGCGGAATTATAGTGGCAAACATTGTAATCGAAGCGGTCATGTACTCAAGGCAAGAGGCGCTTAGCTAAGTATAAATCCGGAATTAGACAATATCAAAGGCGAGAAATGATTAAATTCTCCGGTTTTACAGGCGCCCAATCCACGATGAGGCATGCGGTATAGTGGAGCTTGCCGGAATAATTTTGACAACCCGGTGTGTTTGAAGGTGCACCAAATGCACGGTAGCATACGCGAGCCTTTTCGCCATGTCACCCGGGCGCCGGGGCTCGGATCGTACCCAGGACACTGAGCTGAGCAGCGCAACGCCTTAGACACTCGGCTATTACCGCCGCCGGTCAGCGAAGGCGAAAACCTTCAGTGCTTACCTATAGAGCAAATCGGGGTAAGCAATTGGGCAAAGTACGGTAATTCACGAGCCACTCAATATAGTTGACAAAAACGAGGAGCTGGTGGGCGCAAGATAAACACAAACTTTTTCTCGCAGTTTTTCTTTTTCTTTTTGTTTATTCCGCATACATTTTTCAGTTGCTGCAGTTCAGCTGCTATGATTGGGATGACCGTCCTCCTTGGTGGCCTATTTTCCCACTCGTTCATCATTCATTAAACAACCACTATTTTTCGTTGCTCCCAACCGTACGAACTAACAGACAACGAAGTCAGAGAAAGCACGACGAAAGTTAACTGTTATGTTTCACCGAAATGTAAAAAAAAAAAATAACCATAGGTAAAGAGAATTGAAAGTGGACGCAAAAGGAGTCGAACCCACGTTTGCCGCATAGTAGTTGAGCTACTATGGCGGCCGTCTCCCGTCCTCATTTTTAGATATTTGTGTATGTTTACGGGATTAGTCCGGGCGTGTAAACCAGCGCCGCTCACGGCCGAGGCGGCAGATGTGGGAACGTCCTATTACCCGCCGGCGTCCCGTATTACGTCATTTTCTGCCCTTCATTGCCTGTTTCTTCGTGTGGCTGTCACAGCCTCAGTCACCAGAGATTGCACCTCCCCGCCTTCTAACGAAACAAAACAAAACCAAAAAAGACAAAAAGGTTCTCCGCTGTTTAAACACAAAGCGTGTTTGTGTGACAGGCAAACAGATAGAGACGCAGTCGGCCGTCTATAGACCTAGAACATTCGGTGGTACTAAGCACAATTTTCAGCACTTGCAGGTGGCAACCATGTTTTTTTCTGGAGACTGCGGAAATTATCCAACGAGCGAGAGGAATACTGCGCAGCATGCACTTGTCGCATCCACGGCCTACAGTCGCTGCACAGGGCGGCTGCGAGAGGTGGTGACTGAGGTCGAGATTATTACGCTTTCTCCACGCACGGTTGCGAGAGCGAGCAAAATTTCAGTATATATATATATATATATATATATATATATATATATATATATTGAAGGCGAGAATAAGTGTTGCTGATAGCGCGGCGAGGTAATTGTTTACGCCATGAAACATGGTTAATTACATAGCTAAGCTTGACAAAGATGTAAACGCGAATAATGCCCAGGACTGGAGCTACACTGTTTAAAAAGTTTGCACACTTTAGGGCTTACTTTTTGCCACAACGATAATCGTCGGCGGCCTTGCTTTCGTTTCCTTTCTTGAAAACTCAGCGCACGCTGCTTTCCTGTCGAGAATGCTACGTCACGCTGATGACGCGTATGTCGTTCCTGACTTGGAAGTGCCGGACTAGCAGCGTTAAAGAAAGGAAATGCGGGCAACACAGATGATTATTGTAGTTGTGGGACAGGATAAGCCCCAAAGTGCGGAAACATTTTTAAGATTGTAGACAGCAAAATTATTAGACGCTCGAAAGGCGCACCCGAGTCAGTATTCTAGAATATGCGTGGTAAATAACCCGTTTTGGCCTGTCACGTGCACGCACCTCACGTCCTCTTGTTCGCGTAATCAATTTATTTACTCGAGATGAAGGCGTCCCAAAATAGCAGCTGTGTCGCCTCCTGCGACTAGGCGCTTTTCCTTCTGTTTCTTTTTCTTTCTTTTCTTTTGCATACGCCTACTCATTGATAATTCAAAATGGTGGGCAGTGCCAACTGGAAGACATATGGCGTAAGAGAAACCAGAAAAAAAGTTATGCAGATCCAGCTCACAGGTTGCAATCTGGGAAGCGAAGCTTTCGTGAAGCGCCATGCAACTGAATATATTCTGTGCGGTATTTAGCGCCATAGCGATTACCTGCCTACCAGTGAAGACGGCAATGCTCGTAGACCCTCACCACGTGACCCACGTGACCGCACATTATATGCTGTCTCCGCACTTGGATCCCTTTTGATTTGACACTGTATCCCGGGTCGGCGTGCCGACATAAACGGGCTTATCCCGGAAATAGTGCAGCAGCAACCTGCTCTTTACTCGGCTAAAGAGCAACGACGCAGACGCGCCAAACCCTAAGCCTTCTAAAAGTAGACGCAGAATGGTATTCTTTATTAATGCAACTGTGCTCGTCCTTATACTCCTATTAAAGACGATAGTCTTTCTTGGGGAACTTAAACGCTGAAAATTTGGTCTGTCTGTCTTTCTGTTTGTCTGTCTGTCAACCGATTCAGCCACCCGGCCAAAGTTGGACCACTTGCTTACCGCCCACACTACTTAAACTGATACGGCTGTTCATACTTGTGAACGTTATCGATCAAAATGTAAATATTACGCATATCTGAGGCGCAACATCACTAGGTAAGTATTAGGAGGTGTGTTCCTTTAATAGAAAATACATAGATACGTAACTCTAAAGACCCTAGTTTCTTAAGCTGCGCTGAAAATGCCATGCTATGCGCGCCGACGAACGACGTCTGCCACGAAGGGAGGGAACCCTCTGCACAAGCTCATGTTTCCCGATGTATTTCGAGATGGCGTCCATGTCTCACGCAGCGCCTCCTCAATTTTATCAATGCCAGCCAGATGCGGCCGATTCCGCCTCCTCAATTTTATCAATGCGACCCAGATGCGGCCGATTCAACATAAAGGAAGCGCTGTCTGAGGCAGGGCAAAACATAAATGGCCGCTTAATGAAATACAACCCACTCTACAAGACATGCCCAGACAACGCAGG
This sequence comes from Dermacentor silvarum, assembly GCF_013339745.2. Classification (NCBI taxonomy): domain Eukaryota; kingdom Metazoa; phylum Arthropoda; class Arachnida; order Ixodida; family Ixodidae; genus Dermacentor; species Dermacentor silvarum. Next base: position 48,412,047 of record NC_051158.1, on the reverse strand, counting down.
GAAAAGACCGACGACCAAATTGCAGCGGAGAAGCGCCGGCGGGCCGGCGTGCCGACGCTCGTCGTCTCAAGCGTGCCCAGGAAACGTCCGAGCAACGAGCCGAGCGGCTAGCGCAAGATCGCAAGTCGAGGCGCACCCGGAAGCAACAGGCCAGACCAGGATCAGACCAGCACTCATGTAGTACGGCCGGCAGAAGACTATCGTCTTTCGACGACATTTGCAGCGAAGCACGCAGATACGCGGCCATTTTTGTTGAGAATATGTACTTATCATCTGTTCTTTCAGTGAGTAAATTCGCAGAGAACTAGGACGACAGCCCGGACACCCGTAAGTGCTGTAAAAATAGTACTAATGTTCTGCGCGTGAACTGTTTGGTACGATAGCAGCACGCATCCACGACCAGAATGGTCTGGGAAGATTCGCGACGAAAGCTTCGCTTAAAAACGCCTCCTTTGTGACTGTCCAACATACTGTTACGGAAGATTGTGTGTTTATTTACAGATTTACAGGCTGGCAGAGATGATCACGTGACATCTCGACCATCCAGCGGTAACGAAGGCAGCCCAGCAAGGCGGCGGCTTCGGCGAAGATCAGGCGGATGGGGTACCGTGTTGGCGCGGTCGAGGTACCCCGCTCCTCCAACAAAACTGTTACGGACGATTGCGTGTTCATTCACGGATGAAGGCTTACAGAGATGGTCGATCGGGAAGATAGCGTTTGAACTGCCGCTTCTCGCTGCAGAGACCATCGTCGTCCTCCTCTTCTCCAACCTCTCTTTTATGCCGCCTTACAATACGAAGACGAGATGCTTGCCCTTCGCCCAGTATTAGGGCACTGCGGTGATAGACCTTTTCACAATACAGAAGATCTTGAGAACACGGCCTCGTGCGTCTTTTGACCTGAAAAACCCGCAAAACCGCTGCCGTGCTTCTTGAGCTGCACCAGCCTGTATGTCCGATTGTGATGAACTGAGTGATAAGCACCTCCTTGCGTGTGAACTTCTCTCCGGCTTCTCCTCTTTCAGTCTCCCTTCCCCAGTGCAATGTATAGTCAACCGGGCGCAACCTGGTTAACCTCGATACAGTCACCTTGTGATTTTGCTCTCTCTCTCTCTCTCAGTTACATCCCAATTCGTTTGCGACTTCCGGCTTGCCATTTGTTTTCTCTCTTTTCATTGCCATACCCCTTCCCCCAGTACAGGGTGGCAAGCCGGACGTGCATCTGGTCAACCTCCAAGACTTTCCTCTCTTCCATTTCTCTCTCTCTCTCTCCCTTCTTGCCATTGCAGCACGTGCCCTGAGGTAACTATGGTGTTAAATAATAATTGTTTGAATTAGATGTTAAGTCATGGCTACCTATTTTGTAATAAATTTCTGCGTCTTTCAGAAACCCACTTTAAATAAAGGAACACCGTCCCGAGTAATCTTATAACATTTTGTTCGAACTCAAACTGTCAGGAATTTATATTCTCCTTAGCTACTGCGGGATAATTTTATTACGTTTTTACAACAACGCACTTGTGCTCTCTCTGAATCTTCATTATCCATAAGGTGAATTTCTTTTCTTTCTTTGCTTTCCACTGGAAGAAACTGCTGTACCTGCAGCACTTCAGCTGGTTGAAGCCTGGTATATATTATACAACCGCAAAGACCAAGGTAATTTCTGTTTTCCTTTCCGGAACTTACCGATATTTCTCTTCTGTCATCGGCAGGCTAATTTGCCACGCCAGCCCACTTAGTGCCACCTGGGTTTCTTTCAAAAGACAGGTGCGTGCGAGTGTTGGAGACAACCAGAATCGATGAGGACACCGTGAGATTGGAATGGCGGTTCTAAAAGCCCGAGGTGCAGGAGGCGACGAAGGCACGCTCGACGCGACCTGGTGAATAGGCCAATCAAAGTTCTCCCGGAGAAGAAAAAAAAAAGAAATGTCGAACTTCGCGCTTCGCAATTTCGTAGTCGAAGTTCACGAAGGGGATGGCTTAGACAAGGGGGTCACGGGTGGCAGGACGTGCAAATGTGGGGCCTATAGAATTCCGGAGGAGGCAGGTGGGCCGAATGAAAATTTAAATTTTCATTCGCGGCTCGCCAAAAGTGGTTCATTAGTCCGCAACGCCTAAGTGCGGCTTGCTAATAGCTTGCTTATGTTCTTTTTTTCACAAAGGGCGAAGATGAGTCTCCCCCCTAATAAGGAGAACACTTCGCTGGTTGAACGCTTGGTGACACGAACTGCTGTGCACTAGCGAATGAACTCGCAGACAGGGCAGCGAAAAAAGTCATGCATCTACACTAGCTCCAATAGATGTCATCAAGTATCGCGCCTTTTGCAAGTAATCGGTTTCTTCTATTGCCTACAAGGTCTGTCGAGAAAAAAAAAGCCAATTTAGCCCCCTAAATAGACAGGCACGTCCGAATGTTTTTTGTTTTTTTTCAACACTTTAAATATTGAAGCGACGTCGAGGGAAGGCCCTGCGGGAAGAAATTTATATTAAAAATTCCGGCGGAAATTATCAAACTTTGTGACAGCATGTCGAAGAGAGTGATAGCTTTTCTATGTGACCTAGCTGTCTGTCTCGACGCCATATATACCGAGATTCAAGGTAAACCTTATTTGCGCTAGTTCATTACTCAATGCTTATTCGGTCCGCTATGACTTTCTTAAGATCTTTATAGAGTAGGTGCTTCTTGCACCAAGCGATAACAGGATAATATTTATAATATGGTTAAATCAGATATCCCACTACCATGGACTCGTGTTATCTACTCACTAATCACCGCAGCCAGCATACGCTTCGTGTAGCTCATGTGATTAGTCAACGACAGCATGGAGTGACGTCACTCGTCCACTGCTCGCACACACGTGGATATTCTGAGCACATGGCTGCACGTCTTCGCACATTCATAAGATAGATGTGAAATACAGGAGAATTGTAAGTACAACAATAACAGAAAAATAAGACCAGAACATAGGCACCACTAGCACATTAAGTACAATGTGATGTCTGGACAGCTTAGCGCGCATTCTTTACGGCGCACTCTCATTTATCGAAGAGACGTGTTTCTATACCTCATATGTTACAAACTTTTGATTTCGTGCCCATTGTGACGAAATAACGTAGGCTTAACACACCTCGAGTTTTCGGTTAGATAACTTCAAAGTAGGTGAAGTCCCCCGCCTAAAGTGCTATAAGAAATGCTCGGCCGATGGTGAGATCGAACACTCTTATAGCTCAATGCTCTAACCATTAGGCCACGATCGCACGAAGGCGTTTCTCTTGCCAAAACGCGTCCTTTAAAACGTCTGGCAAAGAGAGGACACTCGTCCAAAACTTGCTACAGGAGGGTATTCTATAAGTGTCCACCTAGTGGACACGTCCATTTCGTCCGCTGCTGAAGTTCTGATTGGCTGGGCTGGGGTACGCGTCAGATGGAGGCAGGCACACCAGCCAATTGGCACTTCTGCAGCAGACGAAATAGACCTTCCCACTAGGTGAGCGCTTACAGAATGCCCCCTCCCCCGGAAACACGCCACGGCCTCGTTCCAACACCAACCACGTGTTAATGGCAGCATGACAAAGCAAAGAAAGAAAGAAAACAATGTAAATCAAGCTTACAGACAATTTTCTTGTTTATTTTAATTCGTTTCCAATGAAACCAGAGAGCTTTACATATGAAATAAGTTGAATATCTGTGAATAACTATTTTGTGAATTATTTTTGTAGTGCCACCAGCAATGCATGCAAAGAAGGTTCACACATGTGAGCGTCGGCGGCAGCAAGTTTTGCCGGCAGCACGTGAAAGCTCACGCTTTTCGGCGTGTATGGTGCTCCCAAACGAGGCACGCCTGCGCTAACTACTTCTGCATTTGACAACCGCAATGTGAGAATTCTCTCTTCCTCAGTATGCTGCTTTTAAAGTGCTATATGCTTAGCGCATGCCGGCCGATGTGACTGCACTTGAAAGTTGAACCGCGTTGACGGGATCTTACGGGGGAAACGTTTGTGACCATTTTTGCAGCCTTCAACAATATATAACTTCTTTCGGAAATTCGCGGCAAAAATCCCCACCCCGGCGGCCGCATTTCGAACTGCAGAATACACCCGATTTAGGTGCACGTTAAAGAACCCCAGGTGGTCCAAATTATTCCGGTGTTGCCCACTATATGGCGTGCCTCATAATCAGATGGTAGTTCTGGCACGTAAAATCTCATAATTTTAGGAGAAGCTTTATAGGCTCACAAGACCTAGCATCGGTGGTCGTGATGGTGGTGGTGGTGGTGGTGGCGGTGTCACGCTCGAAAGTGGGCCGATCCTGGCGATAGTGCATAAAAGTTCCAAGCTCAATGGCACATACCAGGGACGAGAGAGAAAGAGATATAGAGGGAAATAATTAAAGAAAGAGAGAGAGAAAGAGAGAGTGAGACAGAGAGAGAGGAAGAAAGAAATAAGGAGAGAGGGAAAGAAAGATAGATGTAGAGAAAGATCGAGAGAGAGAGAAAGTAAGAGATAGAAATAGAGAGAGAGAGAAACATAAAAGGATGAGGGAGACAAAGAAAGAGAGAGAGGGAAGGAAGGATACATAGAGAGAGAATATAGAAAGAAGAGAGAGAGAAATAATGAAAGTCACCACGAAGGTCAGAGAAAGAAAGACGCCGAGCTAACTCGAGATATCGAACGCATGCGACAACGGCGAGCCGAGGAGGAGGCGTGTCGGGCAGAACAGCGTCAACGTGTCAATGGCGGGAACGCGTTCGCCGGGGCCAACGCCCGCTTTCGGCGGGAGCTTCTCGAGCGGCACTTTGGCTTCGGCTGCGACGAAACGTCCACGTTGAAATCGCGAAGTGGAACGCAAGCGCCAATGGTGGGTGGACTCTGCTAACCACGACGTCGAGCCAACTCGAGATATCGAACGCATGCGACAACGGCGAGCCGAGGAGCCGGCGTTGCGGGCAGAGCAGGTACGACGCAGGGAACGACGTCACCAACGGCGCTGCCAATGGCGCGCGCGCTTGGGTGCGATGTAGAGAACGACGTAACTGACGGCGCAGCCAATGGAGACGTTTAGAGAAACATAGGACGAACGGTTTTTCGTTTCGCCTAGCCATATACAGCTTTCGCTGTAAAAGTGAATCACCACGAAGGTCAGATACACAAACGACAAGATTCGCTTACCCCCCTTTTCTCGACAGGGGAAGGGCTGGTGTTTTTTTTTTCTTTTGGAACTTGAGTTTGTAGTTCGAAATGGGGCAAAATATGGTCGACGTGACAGCAAACGTGCTGAAAATGCGACGAGCGTTCGCTATAGTAGTGATAACACGGGAACGCGTTGGTTGGGCCGGTGAAACGCACGTTTCCCGTCAAAGGATATCCCATAGGAGCACAAAAAGAAGGAACGTGCCCCTCGAAAAAATCCGCCCGGGTTTCGAACGACTGAAAACACGCGTTGCAGCCGTGCATTTGTTTTGAGCGCACGTAGAAACATTTGTGAGCGTCTGGTAAGCGTCAATCGTGCTTACGCTTCCCAATGCCTTGTCCTCTGAGTCTGTTTTTCCATCACGGACGGCGGAGGACAGATTTGTGTCAAAGAAAACGCATCACGCCTAAGTCGTCCGTGTATTCGTGCTTTTAAGGAGCCGGTAATAAGGTCGGTGAATGGCGGAATGCTTGGAAATCACTCGAAGTTGTCGTCGTATATGGAATGTATGGTTTTGTATGTGATGCATCAGTGTTCTCTGTGCGATGTTTGTAAAAGCAAATTGCCCTTATTCGTCATCTCGCCCGTTCAACAGTTTCGCACGTTTTGCCGCTTCATGCCATTTTCTTACAAGGTTTAAGTAACAAAATGACTCACACTTGTAAGTTATGTTGTTCAGCTGCTGCCGTTCGATGGAGCTTCATATGCAACTACTGCTGCGTACAATGGGGCCACAACATGAAAGACAATCATATCTATCGCCGGGTCAGGGGGAGGGGGTACTTGCCTCCTCCCCCCACCATTTACAGAAGTGGGGGGGGGGGGGCAATGTAGGTCATTTGAGCCCCCCTCCTTCCCCCACATATACACTTTTAAAAGCGAGCACGGTCGACTGCACACTGGCAAATCCCACAAAACAACATCAGAAACCGAAGTTTCCTTTGAAAATAGCGCCAACACAAGTATGCTTTTTTATTATGTTTACACTGCTAGGGCCACTAGGATCGTCTTTCGGGTCTCGCCTCCACGCGCTGTAGCAGACGACGCTCGGCCGGCCACAACAAGCACTTAAGGGTTAGGGTTCTTCGCGGTGCGAGCCGCCAGCGCGATGCGTCTTGCATTACAGAGGGGGCTGTCACCGGGCAGTCGAAAACAGGAATCAAATTCCACTAATTGCGTCATCACGTGTTTTTGTGGAGTCACCTAACCTAACCATCTTTGAAAACACAAAATCATCTTTGGATATTTATAACTTACTGGTCTGTAATCAGTGTTGCCATTTTAGTGACCTAGTCGCTAGATTTGGCAACTTGACTTTTTACCGACAGTTTTCTATTTAACTACTGGCGACGTATTTTAGCAACCTTATTAAACTATTGTGACATTTTAGTCACTTCGCAGTTGGGAATGTTGCTTCAAAAATGGCCTTTTAGAACGAAGTTTAATATTCAAAACCTACATGTTAGCAGCCGAAACTCGCCGTACAAAGCATACGCTCCGTTAATATAATGAAGCAATGGTTATCTTCACATTGGCAGTCTTCACATAGTGATTAAGTTTGCAGGGGTCCTCGCAGGCTTCACATCATGCTGACGAAAGTGACTTTTATTGCGATAGGTCTTATATGTTGACTCCAGGCGCATTTCTACCGTCGCCGTGAGGTTCTGTATAAAGTCCAAGGGCGATAAATTTGTCGCCGCGTGCAGGATATTGTATGTGCGAGTGAAGGCGTGCTAGGGTGAGCCAACGATCGCGGCTCAATCTCGCGCACGCAAGGCAGGGACGCAGGAAGGAAGCGCGCCGCCTTACGTAGCGCGCAACGCTCCGGGGGGAGAATAGTGGCGACCCGAGGAGCCGCGCGCGCCCGCTGGGGCCGCAAGGCTCCTGAGTGAGGAGAGGGAGGGGAGGGCGCTTTATACGCCGCGCGCGCCGGCACGACCGCGGCATCTTGAAAGCCATCTCGCGTTGATGCGATGCGGTGGCACGAAGGTCAATTCGCTCGCTGCTGCCACCGCGCTTCCTCACTCCAGCGTTTTGACAACGAGTTTTCGAGGTCATCGAGTGAGCTGCGTTCATGTTTACTTGTGCGCGTGTGACACCATGCTTGTTAATTTAGTTAGTGTGCCGATGTTTGCAAGTTTACACCGCGGATGAAACTACTATCATTACTTCGTATCATCATCGTCATCGTCATCATCATCAGCCTATCATTATGTCCACTGCAGGACGAAGGCCTCTCCCTGCGATCTCTAATTAATCCTTACTTCGTCTATAGCTGTCCACTAATTTGCTGTTGCAGTCGATGCTTAACCTTTCGGGCGAAACTGCGGCTGGAGGAGGAGGAGGAAATAACTTTATTGAGTCCTGAGGAACCCCTCCCCACCCACTCTTGGTTCAGTGGTCGGCAGGGGTCGCGGGCCACACCCACGTTGGGACGGGAAGCCCGTGAGCCCCCGCCCTTTCGTGAGTCCTCTGGACGGCCCGGAGCTGGGTCTGGTGGTCGTCGCTTCGCAGGGCGTCCTCCTAGTCTTCTTCCTTATTGAACACGATGCCGCTTAACGCGGAGCATTGCCAGAGCATGTGCGCTAGCGAGCAGTACGATTCGCCACAATCCGGACATTGCGGCTCTACGTCTGGTGAATAAAGGCTCAGTCTGCCTCTCGAGGGGAACGACCCTGTCTGAAGCATTCTGAATATCGATGACTGTAGTCTATTGAGTTTAGCGTGGGGGAGCGGTAAGGCCCTCCTCGACAGGTGATAGTGCGTTGTTATTTGGTTGAAGGTGAGCGCGCGTCTCGGTGCTCCCCTCCCTCCCCACCACTTCGCTCGCCACGATCGCTGCGGTGCTTGATTCCTCGCGCGCGGTCGTGCGCCAGCTCGTTTGCGTTGGGAAAGTCGGGGAAACTGCGGCTTTTTTGTTTTTTTACAAAACCTAGTTCAATGCGTTCGAACGTTGCAGGTTCTGCGATATCACTAAATGCATTTTATTCGTGGACGTTCGCAAGAGTGCCAATGCATTAATTTACTGAAACCAAGTGGAATAAATTTTGTGCTCAGATTTAGAACGCAACAGGAAAAGTAACACAAATCGACCGTATGGAAAGGCGTTGATATTAGATCAGCTGAGCTCTTTCCCACGAATCCGAACAGCTTCCGCAGCTTTCGGGCCAACCCATTATACGGCGGCTTGCAGTTAGACGAAGGGCGGAAGTATTTGACCTGTATAAAGCTCGGATAATTATCACCGCCGTGCTAACATGCTGCCAAGCGCGTTCTGCAGAATTTAGTTCTCATATCCCGAATGTCGAGAACCAGAAATGTTGAGGGATAATGTGGATTAGAAGGGCATTTTCGTGCTAGTAAAACTGAGGTATTTGTGTTCTTTTTTCAGTCGTTCTGTATTGTAACCTTACGATCTCAAAGTAAGCGCAAAATTTAAGCCGTAAACATCCTTTATGTATATAGAGGGTGTTCCAGCTATCACGCAGCACGATTTAAAAAAAGGGGAACGGCGTTACGCGAAGCAAACCTAGTGCGCATTTTTTCCAGTACAGTGGAGTAGCCGCCAGTAATTTTTTCGCTACTGCGATTTAATCAGGTAATTGTAGTTAATTATCTAACTCGAGAAGGACTGTCCTAATTATCAAAGTGTCAATGAGAAAATTGTAGAGCAACATTAAAAACTTGCGATACAGCTTTGTCTTGCTCAATACGTGCTACATAAATGTGTTTTTTCCGAGTGTGAAAGAAGCCCGCAAATACGAGGCACTTTGCGTGTATCGAAGGCTCTACTATTGCTCTGCTATTGCTCTACTATTGCTGTTACCAAGCGTACCCCAGGTCACTGCTGGTGTAAATTTTCGGCAGTCGCACGATTACGCCGCTGCACAAAATAGTAGGATAAACTTGGTAACTGTGATAATAGCTACGTCTTTGTCTCGTTCAGGTCTGTGCCACCAGGTGACGTTATCACTCCAGCCGCTGACGTTTACGCCTGCACTCACCCGGTAGTCCCGGTAATCCGACTAAACCGCCCACGCTTCCCGGAGTACCGCACACGCTAAAACTTTCGTCTACGTGAAGACTCTTCTTATCGAAATATGATGTCCTGTGCTCCCACCACCAATACGTACGCCGCGCTGTGGCAACACCTCCTACATAGCACAGGCTTACACACTCCGTTCTATGACGTCATGCTATCTGGCCCAAAATTTCCATTGCCAAGGCTGGCGTGACGAAAGCGGTGACGTCAAAACCACTGTTGCTTACGCGGGAGCATTCCCAATTGATTCTATGGCAGTCGGGACAGGTCGCGTGACGTTATCATCGAAGTGAGTAAGCCTTGTGCTATCTAGGTGGTGTTGGCTGTGGCCGAGCGACAGCCGATTCATGCTGTCGATGTGACAGTGTTTGCACAGCAGTTTAGACGTAACGCATCACCCTTCATCCTAAACAAGCTGGAACCTGTTTCCGACGATCCGAGTGTTGTCGGGGAGGGGAGAAGAGTAGACGGCGGCCGGCCGCGTGACTTTTCCTCTTTCCTTCAATGCAATACGCCAGCGCGTTCACATGCACCGCATGCGTCGATTCGACCTACTCACGTTTTGCGTGAATGCGACAGTGGTGCATCGCATCGCATTCTGAGCGCAGCGCATGCCTGTAAACGGCGGTAAAGCACTGGGAACACTAATCCTAATAATGCGCCAGGGGAAGGTAGATTGAAGTGGGTAAGTCGACTCGCGCAATGCATGTAAACCCTGACGCATCGTATCGAGGGAGAAAAACAGGACTGCTGCTGGCATGTGACTCTCCCCCATTTCACCGAGGAAATACACTCACCGGAAGCAGTTTCCAAGTTGTTTTGGAAATAGAGGCATGTGCCATGTTACCGCGATGCGCTAAGAATACGCTACAGTCGTATTGATGTCAACGTGGCGCCTGTCTCGAACTGGCCGTTTTGTGTCGCATCAACGCGATTCGCCTTCCTGGCACATTACTGCTTTTTTGGGGGGAGGAATGCGATGCTTAGTAAATACGATGCGATAGGCTACTTGTCGCAGTCATGTAAACTCTGCTGCGGTTTCGCGCTCCCCGAGAGCCCGAATCCGTCATGCCGCAACTGTAAACAGAACCACAATTTCCTAGACATAAAATGTAGATTTGGCGCGTGTGGACGGCTCGCTTCGATTACCACATTGCAATTAGCTGTGTAACTTTTATTAAAGCGGCTTTTGAATTAGCGCCGTAATTATCTAGTCTGACCGATCCCCCGGTGTCTACCATCACTTACATAAGAAACCATACTTCTACCTAGAAAAATGCGGGTTTAAATATTGCCTCAATCATGGCTGAAGCACCCAGTACATCACAAGTCACAGAACACTTAGGCAGGCGCACACCCGCACGCCCACAAGCAAACACACGCATTATTATAACCATAAAATTAGTAACGATAATACAATGATTGTATATTGTAATAATAAAAAGCACAACCTACTATACGACAAGTAGAGTGTCACAAAATTGACATACAACTGCAAAACGTCTATTAGTGTTATTAATGAAACAGAACTATGCTTTGTCAGCAAGAAAAGTATTACTACCCTGAGCCAGCTATATATATATATATATATATATGGGTGAAACACGGGGTATATTTCTCGCCAAATTTAATTTTACTTGGTAGCGAGCACTTTTTCTATATTTTTTAAAATTTTATTTGCACCCATTTTGCCCGCTGTATTGTGTGTTTGGTGCTGTTTCTATAGCGTCTTATACATCTGCACACAACTGTAGGCTAAAGATACTCTTTTTTGCCTGACGGAAACCTCCATAAACGGGACCAGCTACACAGTTCCAAATTCAGTTTAATAACGCGCACCCAGTCTCAGTGCGTGCGTCGTGTGCCGCGTCTCCATCTCTGAGATAAGGGCATCCCATAACTTAACCGCGCACGGGATGAGTATTGTTGGCAATTTAGGGTTACAACTGTTTTCGACCGAGCACACAAGACGGGTATCAGCCGTTTGCGATTTACATTCTCCAAAAGTTTCTTCTGTTTTCTTTGTCTTTCTTACTTATATTACCCCCTACTATATTACTTATATGCACTTCACGTTTTCTGTAAAAAATGAATGAATAATAATGTGATCGGGCAGGTTTACTTGTGATGCATTTGAAATTTAAGCATCGCCCGTATTTATGACAAATTTAACTTAAAAGGTTTTTTCTTGTTTTGTTTTGTTTCTTTACGGAGCTTTCGCCTGATTCTTTACTTTAGGCTTTCCCAGGAAGAATAAAAAACATGTTTTTCGACATACATATTTATTGATACCAATATAGAAGCTTCTTTCGAGTGCATGGCAACACTTTCAGCGCTACTGAAGCCCGTAAAGACTCCATATCAAACTAACGCACATCTGAAAACTCTGTTTACGTTCTCATCCAGAGTACCGAGCCAGGTTAACTAGATTACGAAGCCTCGACAATATCCGTTTTTGCATGTTCATGTTGCCTCCGGCTTTAAACTTTCATTCAAACCTAATAACGTCCTGCTCAAGTGCACCCAACATAAACGTAAGATTCGATTCGGCCTACATGTAGCCTTTCGACTAGAAAGGAAAAGATATAGTTGAACTGATATTGAAAGGCATAGCCGCGGTGAAGAACAGATAAGATGTCAGGGAAACTTTGCTGGATCGAATATAAATGCTAGAATTGCTGCTTCATGCGAAGCAAGCAAGGAATAAAACGGAAAATCTAAAAATGTAGCCAGGAACAGAGCGCGGTTCACTCGATGGGCTTGAAATTGCTGTAGACTTAATGTCATGGAAAAAGCAGCGCTCTCTGAGACACTACTATAGGCCCGCCATATTTCTTTATCGAGTAAAAGAATTCGCTAGGACCCATCGCAGGACCACTGTCGATGGTAATGCGTTTATAATTGAGTCAATATTGCGACCCAACTTATTGCCACCGTCGAAACGAGATATGTATGAGGCGTATACTGCAGCGGGGCGTAGCTTGCAGCGTGGCCTCCGAAATTCATGGCCCGCCAGTGCGTGCGGACGCTTAGAAACGCGTCATGCGGCAAGCGGGCGCCTCCGTAGGGCTTCTATCTGGACATGCGGCGCCATCTAGTGGCGCTGCCGAGAAATGCGAGCATGGCCTTCGAGACCAGAAGCGCGGCGCGCCGGTGCCTGCGAAGGCTGTGAATCGTCCCCTCGCGTGCCGCACACCCGGTGGCACATACTAAGTGACCCACGTTGACGAAAGTTTCATTGAAGAGGGGCACATATCCAGTGCATTTGTGGCGCAGCTGCTAAGGCGTCGTGTTGGTGTCCTTGAGGAGCGCTTGTAACGTGGATTCGATTCCGCTCAGGGGAGAACTTTAATGAAGCGTTTTAAGCGAAGCTTTATAGGCTCACAAGTGTCGGCGGTGGTGGTGGTGGTGGTCTCACGCTGAAAAGCGGGCCGATCCTGGTGATAGTGCCGAAAGGGCCGAAGCTCAATGGCGCATACCAGGGACAAAAAGAGAAAGAGAGAAACAAAGAAAGAAAATCACCACGAAGGTCAGATACACACAAGACAAGCTTCGCTTACCCCCATTTTCTCGACAGCGGAAGGGGCTGGTAATTTTTTGTCATTGCTAGTGGCACATACATAGTTAACCAAATTGGCATCAAAGAGATCCATTGAAGACTAGCACAGTCCGAGTAGCACATATACGCTGAGTTCCAAGTCGGCATCAAAACGCTTCATTGAACCGTGGTATCTACTCAGTCTCGCATCGAAGGTGACCCATGATGGCGTGGAAAATGTTCGTTGAAGAGCGGCACACGTGCACATTGCCAAAATTGCCTCATACTCAGATACCCAGGTTAGTCCTATGGTTAGTTTCGAAATCTGGTCCGACAGAACATCCGCGCTGAGGGCCTTACTCACGTTACTAAGGTTCCTGCGGTCTACGGACCTTCACGATAGACTTTAAGAACGCCGCCCCCTACCGCTCTGTAGTGTACGCGGTTTGTTTGTGCTCATCTCTCTCTCTCCCACTTCTACTCTCTTTCTTTTTTTATCCCCCTACCCCTTCCCCCCATGCAGGGTAGCCAACCGGAACTACATCTGGTTAACCTCCCTGCCTTTCTATGCATCCTTTGTCTCTGTCTGTCTGTTTCCCCAACACAACAGCCCAGTGGCCCTTAAAGGCGGGAAAACGGTTAGATACATACATACAAACTGAGCCCCCGGAAAGTGTGTTATGGTCCCCTAAGAAAACTAACGCTATAAGACATCTGTATTGGTTTCTTCTATTTCTATTGGCGCTAAAGGCCAACACCTGTACAAAAATATAACATTCAGGGCACAGACGAGCGCTCGTGAAGGATCGCTTGATCGTGCCCACCTCACTCGATTGAATGTCCTTCGAAAAAAAAGTTATTTCCTTCTACTTTCACTATCGCTCTCCCATTCCACAGTTACTGCCAATCTGTGACATCAAATGAACATACACATCGTTCACAAAGCTAGTTTTCGTGATTCATGCAGTTCTCGATGTAGTTCGCAACCTTCATTCAAAAGGTCGTCAGTCTGCCTCGCATATTCCGACTCGCATGGCGGAATACATTACACATTCAGTTCAACATTCAGCATGCACCACTTGCCTCTCTCTTTCGTAGAGCAAAAGCTGTCCCTTCTGGTTCGCACAAGTACAGTATGTATTTTTTTTTTTTTTTGCTATTCCACCCCCATCACATTTCTATGAAAACTTCTGTACCTAAGCGTCATCTCCTGGTTTGATTTGCTCAACTAATAAGCTGTAGGCGACTTACACAGACCAGAGGGCGCTGCGACGCTCCCATTTGTCACCACAGCGTCGCTGACGCCGGCGCCAGGGAGGCGAAGCAAATGGAACGGCATTAAAAAATAACAAGGAGCCACGCTTAACCCTTGCTCTAAATGTTACGCACGAAGCTTTTACGAGCTAAAATTCGGGAACATTCGTGCTTTTAACTCTGTTACAAGCGTACTGATTCGTGTCGATCTGCACGAGCACACTTGGGCATTTTCAAACCGCGGACACTCTTTCTTCGCGACAAGCGACCGGAGATGTCACGGAGAAAGCTTATCGCGTCCCGGCCATTTTGCTCTTACTGCTCGCTAGGCTATGTGCTCTCGCAGTGCTGTGAAATGTGGAAATGTTCAGCACAAGGTCCCTATTGTGAGCTTGTATTGTTGTACCACTGCGGAGAGTAGTGGTCACGTACTTCCCGGCACGGAGCTGTCTCACCGAGCATCTCTCATAGCAGTGTATAAGAGGGGAAGACACGGATTTGCCGAAGAATGTCATCACTTGCATTCACACATGCCAATTAGCTTTCCTCGTAAGTTAAAAAGGGAGCGAAATCCCGAAACACTGATGGTATGAAATCTACACCCAAGCCTGCGATACGTTGGTGGTGCGAGCTGCCCTCATTTTCATTTAGGTTCTTTTTCTTGTTTCGAGGGACCCAGAGAGTGTTAGAGTGAAGAAAGGCAAGGCATGGTGGTTAGCAAGACGCACTTACGATTTACTATGCGGCACTGTGGGCAAGTAGACAAAGGGGCAAAGCAATACTTGCACCAGGTTAATTGTCGCAAATGTGAATTAGAATATGCTGCGCCATTGGCAAGGTATTAGGAGATCAATAGTAAGAACAACAAAATGTCCGTTGCTCTCAAGCTTATTGAAACCAACAGCTTCATCTTAGAAGCCCAGGATTTACGTCAGCGGCGCAAATGAGTCGTCTCCTAAAATAAAGTAAGCTGTTGAAGTATGCGTAATTTCTATGTTTACGCAAAAATGTGCATTGCGGTTAGTGGTTCGTGGTACTCTATGACATATTGGTCGTTCTTCCGTTGTCAGCAATAACAAAAAAATTGTCCATGAAGTGTGCGTTCCCATTCAGAGTCGACCCAAAATTACTTCAAGCCGCGAAAGATAGACTGAAAAGCCGAGAACAAGCACCAGTTTCCCGTCCACGCGAAGATGCACACCGGCTCTATAAGCGGTCGCATAGACCTATCATCTTCTTGTGGTACTGTAGTAATGTTCTCGCTGCTGTTAGCGCCAGAAACGCGCACGGCCGTGGTCCAATGGTCATTGCTACAGAAAACGCTCTTGAGTCTGGCCGGTTTATTGCTGTCCGGTCAGCTCCACGCCAGAAGACGTAACGGGTAACAATGGCACAACAGGTCTTCAGTAGTGCCATTGTTTGCTCAAGAGTCGCACGTATCCGTGTCACCCGTTCCAATTAGGAAGGAGTAAGCATTTGTACAGCCACGTATTTTGGTGCAACGGCACCCGGACTACATCTGGAAACCACTTGCAAATATTATAGGGGTGCAAAACGAGTCACAGAACTGAGCGGCGCTCAGAATCGATGACAACAAAAAAAGATACTTTTCTCAGCTACAGTGAAACTCTGATAGAATAAAGTAATGTCACGAAATCTACGGCTGTGTTGGCAAAACATTGTTTGCAATCAACTAAGTGCAAGTAATGTTTTTATTCTGTGGCTTGAGCCCAAAAAGAGACAATCGCTCAATTTTTCTTGTATCGCGCCACAACGCACCAGCAACTGTTTGACCGCGTACACAAATGGTTCTGCGAAGGGTGTTTGCCAAGACCTACGCGCATATGAAGTGCTTTTCGAGCACCTTCCCGAAGGAAGTGCCGTTTCGAGACAAACTCCTTCAGCGCTGTGAAGCTTCACCACGCCCTTGTCTCTAGCAGTATGGGTACGGTTCGGAACCTATTGCAGTGCCCTTTATCGGCGACTTCGTCTGGAGGCTCGACGAAAAGTGTGCCCACCAGGACGCGCAAGACATTCGTATCGCTACGACGCGCCCTATGGCTGAACTATTCTCCCGTCTTTGCATTACGCGAATTGGGATGTCTTGCCCGCGTTGAAGCCGGTAATGGCAACCTTGATCTGTGGAACCGGTGGGCTCAAGGAATGGGTGGAAACGCTCCGCACAGTGCATTTGTTCTCTTTCGCCAAAGAGACTTTCATAATCATTTCTGGATCAAGGTTTGTTGGGGGAATAACAAATTTATATTCGTGCATCTGAATGGCACAAACAAGAAGGCGAAAATAAAGAAAAAGTTTGCAGCGGAGTTTCTGGAAGCATATTAGGAGCGTTTAGGACGAATTTGCAGCAAACTCAGCCTGTCTGGACATACCGTGTGGTTCTTTGAAGTTTATAATCCCCAATCGTAAGGGAGCGAAGTACGGCCACAAATTATTTCAAGATCCATTAAACGCAGGGAATGTAATATGTCTTAGGCAGCAGGCTTTAAACATACGGCGCCGAGGCCAAAACTGGGCATTATACAACGCATTAACATTTGGGAATTATCAGGCAAATTCACGCATTCTTTTCTGATGTACCAAGTCTACAAATATTGTAATTAGGGTTGCTGGCACTCTGATTTCTGATATTAGTTCTGGGGACAGGTTTTATCAGCTAGGAATATATATTCAGGAAAGTTACCATTCCCACTAGAGTAATGGAACACAAAAGAAAGATTGGAGACCAATTTTTTACGTGTTTTTTGCTGCATTCTGATAGAAATAGCGCAAAACAAAGCGAATGTGAGGGACGCACTGTCGAAAACGTTGGGTAACTACAACGTCTTGACGGCTCACGTCCCATTCGGGTAGTGACGTTGCCAACTTGTTCGTAAATCTTAGTTCTGAGCAAACCCATGATGCTACTTCCATTGTTGAAACTGGTAATCTTAAAACGTATTGTTACATCAAGGCGGACTCCGACTTTCAAATACATGTAAATTGCATAAAAGTTCTCCCGACACAACCGCTGAAGCGAGTTGAACCAAATTTGCTACATTGAAAGGTAAACCTGATTTCTAGTAATCGTAGGAACATGAGTATTGCTTTGGGTATCTCTGCTTCACAAAAATCGCCGAAGTTGGTAAGCTACAAAAAAAGTGGCAGTTTCGCCCTAAAGGCGAAGAAGCAATTGCGATAGCAGATTATTAGACAGCTACACGAAGTGAGGATAGTAGTTCTATCGGCCCTATAAACATGTAAACAATTGCTTACTAACTAAATTAACAACGATAGTGTCACTCGCACACAGGCAAACAAGAACACATTTCATTCGATGACCGCAGACATTCGCTGTCAAAATGCCAGCGTGAGGAACAGTGGCAGCACCGCGAGCGAATTTACCTTCATACTGCCTCTCGCGAACTAAAAGAAGATCTGAAAAGAACAGGAAGACCTGAAGCACAAAGTTTGCAAATTCGTAATTGGGCCCAAAAAGAGAGGTTGAAAGAATTTTCACTGGATATGTCGCAGAATCTAAGGCGGCAAAAATGGTTATAATTTTACCGCAATAATTAAATTGTTAAAATGCTTAACATGGGGCGCTATAACGTAAAATAATTCCAAACTGTTTTGATTCCAATTTCTGCAATCAGCCTCCACGATTGGTCAAAACATTTTCGGGCCACTCCCAACTTCGCTTGTCTGTCACGCGACGTCACGAAAACCGCGATAGCTCCCCATGATATAACGTGTGCACACTGATTATGTATGATTAAACCGCACAAAAGAAAAATAATCATTCCTGATTCTACGCCTTTTCACAATTAGCCCTCTGCCATCGGTCCAATGTTTTCTGGCTACGCCACCTTCGCCTGTCTGTCATGCGACCTCACAAAACCGCGAAAACTCACCACGTGAAAGTGACGGGTACGCGAAAAAAAAAAAAAAACATTATTATGCCGAACAAAACTGAACATTTTTCTCAATAGCAACAGACTGCCCCGTTCCGAAAGGAATAGAAGACGGCTGCCCGCCGATCGTTCAGGCCCTCGCTATACTCGCACCTGCCGGTGAGCATGTATTTATTTGCGCATGATAAACCTTTTTCCGTGGCAGTAAAACGTTATCAAGCCCTTTCGGCATGCATACGACATCGCTCTGCCCACTCTTCCTTGCTGAAGATCCGTTTTAGCGGCATTCTTATGCTTCCGTTGCACTCCGCCGCGATTTTCGACCAGCCACCGCAAGGTAAGTAAGGCGAAATGGACCAATCGGAGAAGCCGGCCCCACCGTCTTCATGCGGTTATCTATTTTCACTGCGCCGGCTCGGCCCCATCGAAACCCTCTTCACTAGAGCGTGCACCTCGCCTCTTGTCAGCTAATTAGATCAGAAAGACCGCTGAGTGTAGACAATGTTATTGGTTTTGAAAGCGAACAAAGGGGACCTCCTATAAACTAGGAGAGTGTTTGATTGAGTTGTTCAGACAACGCTGCGGGTCACCGCCTGATGCTTGCGTCGGTGGTTACGTAAATTTGACGTCAGGAGTTTGGAATCAAAACAGTTTGGAATCATTTTACGTTATAGCGCCCATAGTTTCGTAAAACTGCTGCAGATTGGTATATCTGAGAGTGGTGGCCGAAATAAAAAAAAGTGATGCTGATACGACACACTTGACGATTGCTGTAAGTGAAGCTCTGATAAACCAGAAAGACGAAAAAGTACGCCCCAATAGAGAGTTTTCCCGTGTCTTCTATTCCGACAAACGCATGCCGTTTGGATGGATTGTCGCGTGAGAGGAGGCGTACGTGGGGAGCAGCAAGAGTTGTGCAGCCACCTGGTGGCGGTAAGCTCAAGCACACAAACGCGAAGCAATTGTTGCAGTTGGTAAGTTTCTCCTACATCTCGGTGTGAATGTTCGGCCGTGGAGTAATTGTTAAAACAAGTGTTTCCTGCCGAATTACGCAATAAAACATCAAGCGGTACTTAAACATCCTTACTGCAACAAATATATGCCTTCAAGACCATCATTCACTGATAAAGTGAATAGCTTTCTAGAAGCTTTCGGCGATTTCCTTACACTGACAAACATTGTCCATGGTTTCTGCGCAGTTTTCGGCAGGTGTTCTTCCCTAATTAAAGAGTTAATATGCGTGGTCAACGGTGATATTTAAGCCTTACTGTGGAGCGTGACATTATGAACTGTTATTATGACATTATGTTATTATGACATTACGTTATTATGACATTATGTTATTATGACATATGTTATTATGACATTATGAACAAATTATTATGAAATTTGTTCACGTCAATACTATAGCCATAGTGATGCGCATGCTACGCGAGAAAGCAGTAGCTTCGCAAATGTGCAAAAAGGTAAGTTTCTATTGAGCAGGGGGCATTTGTTTTTACCAATTGCATCACGCAACTGGTCAGTTCTTGTACTGTAATATTTAGGCTCGCGAAAAAATGGTTGTCAATTCAGAGAACATGCAGAAGATTCTTCAGACTTGATTCTTTCATTGCATCAGCTTTTCAGTGCAGCCAAGGGGACCTAGGGCGCGATCTTGTACGCTTTCCAAAATGGAACGGAGGCGGTCAGTTCCATCGAGCCGCACACGATTGGTGAATTTGATCGTCACGGTTCAAATTGACCAATCGTGTGCGGCTCGATGGAACGGACCGCCTCCGTTCCATTTTGGAACGCGTACAAGATCGCGCCCCTAGTTTGCCTTGTACAGGCGCGGGGGCCACCATATTCTTTGTTCAGTTCCTGCACAGTGCTGTACAGTAATGATGAGTGTTACAAAATATCGCACAGTAAGGAATGAGGACACTCGCACAGGTGGTGTTCAAAATGTATATGAGACTGCTTCAAAACTTCGATTGAAGGTCTGTCCGAAGTGGAATAGCGCGCCCTTGTGTGAGTGACAGCGCCACATGACAGGAAGGATTGCTCGTAATATTTTGTAGATACTTTGTCAAAACGCTGATGTGTAAAAGCAATCAACGGGGGTGTAAATAAACTGGCACTTAATATAAGTCGAACGCAATTGTCAAAATGAAACGCACTCATGGGCACCTACCGTTGTTTGAGACATTGTTAAAACAGACTAGACATCGGATGTGGAGATTAGATGACCCGAGAGAAGCTTCTGTGTCTTCACTGCGGCTGTTATTTAAACATTCTGTTGCTGACCAAAGAATATTGCGTCTTTTTATTTAAGAAGTGCTAGGAGTACAGAAGGCTAGATTCGACGATACTTACAATCGAAATTTTGCTTTTCCGGACTCCCCTAACTTGCCAAGGAAAGGTCGAATCTCACAACTAGTTAACGTTCAATCCTCATTCCACACGGCGGATGATGTTGCTAGTCGAAGAATTCACTCGGAAATGTCGAACAACGCGCAAGAAAATGTCGATCAAATTGCTCGATTTCTATAGGCGCAGTAACGAGAGTTAAACCCTACGATGTTTCTTCGCCTATTACTCCTACACTATATTCCTGGAGAAGCCTCATGAAATCTGATAACCTTGTTTCTATATTCACTATTCAATCGTGCTCACACAACTTTAACTGCCATACCCTATCCCCAACGACGGATCGCTAAAAGAGATGAAAATATATCTCGAACGCCATGAGTTTACCGTTATACTGGGAGTGGTCAAAAAGATGGTTGCCTAATGGTTGCCATTCTGTAGACATCACCTCTTTGGGGGCCGAATTGCTATAAAAGTAATAAAATTGATTCGTGAAATCCAAGTGCTCCTAAAAATGTGGTTTCAGTTTTTCAGCGCCCACGATACACCAAACGATAATCGGTACGCTTTAGGAAAGTAATAAAGCTTTGAGAACAACGTATTTCGAAACATCTAGGCAGCCAGCAACTAGACGGCTTGCGCGAACGTATGAAACAGCTTTCACCGGCCAGTAAGATTTCGAAATTTTCGTTTGCTTTTCATTTCAACAATTAAGGATATAAGTTATTGAGAACCCTAATTGGGACATTTGATCTTTGGCCGCAGTCCGTGCACCTCAAAAGACGTCAAGCTATTTTGACATAGCGACTCTTATTAGTTCTCTAATATGTGCCACAGAAACCAGAAAGATGGAAGAGGAATAGTCTGGAAAGCTTGACAGAGTTCTGTATTTGTTTTTTGTCTGTCTTCTCATTTCAGCCTCACTAAGTGGCGTTTTGGCTTCTGGATACTCTTCTAATTACGTTTCTCATACAGAAGCAGCATCAAAACATTTTCTCATTTGAATACCATTCACGGTCGCTGACGGCGAAAAATCGCTTTCTCTTGTTTGAGCAGCCATCCAATCCGATTAAACCTAGCGAATTGGGCAACACATGGCATGCCCTAATTTAATATCGCCCGCGCGAGGCAAGCTTCATAGTCGTCGGCCCTGGTTGTGCTCTTGAGTATGACATTTTTTTGGAAACTAAATATATTTCTCCTAGGCTCTCATCAAAATATTTCTTTTATATATATATATATATATATATATATATATATATATATATATATATATATGTGTGTGTGTGTGTGTGTGTGTGAAAATTGTCTTTTCCATCCCATCTGTATTAGTACGCGCTTCTTAGTGTCACGCACATAAAGTAGAAATTGCTCATTCTGGTAGTGAAGGGAACGTAATTAGGGTAGTTTAGATTCTGACCCAGAACAAGCAGCATTTAGAACGCATGAGATGTCATGGTCTTCAACTAACTGCATCCGCAACGTCTTGTGCCGGTAATATTGGAGCTGTTGTTACAACTCTCCTCAGACGAAGACGAAAGGTGATGTCGATTCGTTCCCTTACGTGGTGTCTCGTGGTTTGCCTCCTGTGGTCGTTCTCGTCACTTAGCAATATGCCTCATCTTTGTTCTCTTTAGGCATAATAATTGAGCCGGCCACTCATCGATTGCCAGCTGAGTGTGTTTCTGATACTGAGGCCAAAAATTTCGGAAGAACACATCTATCGTTGACATTCAATGTCAGCTTGAGAGAACTCGAATGACAACTCATTTGAGTAGTCATCATCATCACAATGGGCATCATCATCGTCACAGTTTCTAGAAAACATGACATCGTCACGGTAACAATAGCGGAGCGTTGGGGCGTTGTCACGCGATGTCATTGTTTCGACCCATGATGATATTGATGATGATAACGATGATGCTCATCGGCATCCCCTTTGAAATGGGGCGGGGACAAATAGCCACCCAGCCTGCTTGATTTATTCTGGTATTACTGCATATATGGCTAATTATCCTTCTGTCTAGCTGATCTTTATCTTGACTTTTATAATTAATACCTCTTTGACAATAAAGTACCATTATCTACGCTTAATTGTAATGACTACGGTTCTATCAATCCCTTCCCTGCTTATTTTACACCATTACTCTAATCGTATCTTACTTATCTCGACCGCCGACCAGTTATTGCTGCCATCTTTGCCGAACCCCAGGGCTTCTTTAAAGGGGACACTTGCCTACGGGTCTCGATGGGTGAAAGTCTTAGCATTCCGGGTCGTTTTCGGCCTTTTTAACTTCACCCACATACCTTATCCTATGGAGCATATTTGTTCCGCTATTTTTTTTTTGTCATAGGGCAGCCAGGTCGGGCCTCATAAAGCAAGGAGCGATATCGTACAGCTTTTTCCTCCTGGTTTCCTTCTTGGCGTTTTCGCAGAACTCGATGGTCCTTTTGTTTCCATCCTTTGCATCCAATTTACCATCTCTGTTTCTGTGACTCTCTTTTTATGACCACTGGTTGTCTATTTAGATTTTCATTTACCGTTGCTCGGTTTCCAACTTTCTCGACGTTTTCCTCCTTGCTATGTCGACGCTTTTGAGGTAAAGATATTTCTGCACTTTGACTGTCCATTTTATTCCATCCATGTTGCTTAGTATTTCTTCAAAACTAATATTGTTCTGCGCTTCTCTAAATTCAAAAGCAACCCAAAACATGTCACCTTGCACTGCATCATTTGCGGTTTTCCTGTGGGCACCCAAAGTCAGTCGACCCACACACTTTGGTTAATCTCCCACCCCGACAAGAGTTCTGACTTATAGCATTTGTGAACGTTAGTGGTAGCATAATTACACTTTGCGCTCTAAAAAAAACCAACAACCTGCGATAAAAACAACAGTCACGTTGTTTTTTTGCCGAGCATTCTAATCTTTACACCGATGGCGCACTCCAATAGAACTTGCATTGAGTGCTCACAAATGCCGGCAGTATTATTATGTTCAGCTCATCGCGTCCACCGGAACATGAAGTCAGGTGACACCAATCCGGGCGCTGTATGTTGATCAAGATATGATGCTTTTGATGTGAGCTGACTTAATAGCCGCTCAGCAGTAGCACATACCTATATTGAGATACTGGATTATAATAAGGTGCTACCCATTCACGGGTTGACCAACTGGGCGTGTCACGCTGGTCATGATTCCAAACGTCACGCATCTTGCGCGGCTTGTAATCGTCATAATTCTTCAGATTGCTGGTGGAGCACCTCCGCCTTAGCAAGTAGCCAAAAGATCTTGCTGAGCCACTGGAATTCGCTCAATGTGCGCCAGAGTACATTGAGAACGTTGGTGAACGCTGGTGAGGGCAAGTGATATTCTACGAAAACAACTCGGAACGCTATGGCTCTAGCTGTCATATCTTATCGAAGCTCAAGCGTGGAGAGTCTTAAATTTTGAGTTTCGATTCGTGCACGAAAATGCGGGTGAGGTCATAAGTTACACAAACGAGGTTACAAGTTACACGAAAGTTGTACAGTCGACGATTAAGCATGCTCTGAAATAAACATCAAGGTGCTTCTGTAATATTGCAAAGTTATTTTAACATTACCAAAAAAACGTTCGACACCTGCAAGCACCAAAGAAAACATGAGGTAATGTAATACGTAGAAATGCACCTAACAGTGAGTAACAAGAGAACATACTTTTGAAGATATCTGGCGAGGCGATCTTGAAACGTTAGGCGTCAGTAATAGTGCCTGTCAAGACTGAAGGAGGCTCTTTAGGCGCTGGTGCTTGGCATATTGAAGTTGGTACACAGATTAAAGTAGTAAGTTCTCAATTTTCTTTCTTGAGGTGATAATATCGAGCTTTTAGGTAGCAGTAATTTGAAAAATATCGTCGTTTTAAGTATCCTTGTAACAGTAAACTTCAATAAGAAAAAAAGATTTCATGAACATTCGTGAAGTTTGAGCTCGGGTAAGCGCGAAGTTCTTTTCATACACACAACAAAAAAATTCAAGAAAGGCTATTGATAAAATGACACGAACGGCACGATTCTGTGCCTTTCAAAGGGCTTCAGTGAGCGAGCTTTAACCACAGTTCAATATTATAAATGTGTCGAAAGCGAACAAGAAATTCGCAATGCTTCATCGTAAGTAAAAATGGTGTGGATGAAAAGTCGCGGACGCATACGATATAGCCTAGACATAGTGTGTGCATTTGCCGCCTTCTTGTCATCGCCGATGCTATTGCAAGCGAACGTGAGGACGTTCCGAAAAAGGAACAAGGCATGAACCAACTTTGCTCTAAACCCCTTACCTTCAAAAATCAAATGTAGAACCTAAGTGTTTGCGCATGCTGCCAAGACCAGGATGTAGTTATGAAGCACACCATAGGAGGGTACTCAGGATTTTTTTGTTCGACATCCTGCAGTTCTCTAACGTGCACCTAAACCTAAGTACATCAGCGTTTTTTTTTTTTTTTGGAATTTCGCCCCCATCGAAATGCGACCGCCGTTGCCGGGATTGAACCCAGGACCTTGAGCACAGGAGCGCAGCGCCGTATAGCTACTGGGCTAAGCGGCGCTTCCAGTGGCGGCACTAAAGATTCCAAGGGGTGCAAAATAGCTCACCAGCGCTTTTTCTCGTGAAATCACGCTTCGCAACATCGACGCACAAAAGAAGCATCTACGTGCAATGGAAAATACGTCTTTCGCTCCCTTTCCTACGTGCGGCCGTTCGGTTATTAGAATGTAAAGCTTCCGAAGGGAGCCCCAAGAGACGCGCAACTGAGATCGAGAATGCGCGACTAGGAGGCTGGAGCAAGACGGATGACTCTCTGCGGAGAACCGCATTGGAAGCTCTACTCCACTGACGAGAATCCTCTGCGGCGACATTCAAAACGCAGATGGATCGTTCTGCGGGAATAAGACATGCAGACGGCGCCGAACAATGCGACATGATTGCCAACCAGCGAAGGAGAAAACGAACTGCACGTTTTCAATTCCTACGCATACACAATCGGGAGTAAAAGAAAGAAGATGAGACGTTGAAAGTGAGACATCCAAATTCCCCAGCGAAGCCGGCGTTGCTGTTGGGCCCCATCCGTAGCACGCAGAGTGCGCACTTTCAATGGTAGCTCGAAGGCAGCGGATAGCTTTGCATTCCACCTTTCCTCTACGCTGTCGTATTCTTCGGTACGCGTATTTGCACTTGAATACGGCCGTCGTTAAAGCGCCTCGATGGCTATGAAATGATGGAGAGCAGATGGCGTATGAATTTCCACAAAAGATTGTCAACCAGCAAAGCCCAGCTGTCGCTTGTTATCCGACAGTTCTCCCTTGCTGAAAGGTGTTTTTTTTTTTTCGTCGTGTAAATATATATTGATGGTTCCCAAAGGCATAGGACGGATTTTGAGTGTACGTTTCCACGTATTTTTTTTTTTGTGTTCGCTGGCAAGTTGCACAGAACCTGAAGCCCCCCAAAATAATTTCGTAGATGCTATTCTTGCTCGTTTTCTTCTTTTAGTAGTTGCATTGTCAGTAAGAGGTAGCGTTGTAGCGCTGTATATAGCACCACTGTGCAAGGTGCTGATAAAAATGAATCGCTACCTGTCTTTAGCAAATGGACATGTTCGGGCAATAATTTCTTTTACAATTAAAAACTTGCATGTCTTTTCTGTGCATTTCTTTTGCATCCCAACTTATGTATTTTCTATATTTGTTAAACATGGTATTACCGTTATTAGGAAACCCTTAAAATTTATTGCCATGGCAAAAAAACCACACTGATGGTTTCCTGCAGTGCCTGCAGGGAACCTCTAGCAATGTACAATAGCGATTCGACAACAATGATGGAATGACGAGCATACCAGTAACAATACAAGCGAGCATATTTAATTGCAGTCAAACCAACTTCTGCTTTGAAGTGCAAGCGTGTCACAAGAAATCAAGTGCCACAGCTACTATGGCGCACAGGCATTGTTACAGCGCACAAAAGTATGATCGTTTATGCAAGGCACAAATTACTGTTGAGGACGTGCGAGGAATATTTATTACATTATGGCACTTGACCTCGAGCTTTGCAGGCATCAACAGAAGACATATGACGTCTTCTGAAGTGCGATGTTCTGAAGCTGCAAAGCGCGAAACACCGGCGCTTGAAAATATCATGCTGGTAAACTTACGCCAGTGTTACAGCATATAGTAAAATAATTTATTGCGTATGAAAACTTGTACCTTTGTTAAATCTTTTTTCACGATAACGTGTGCCTGTTTAAACAATTTCAGAATTCTTATTGCCTTAAGCTTGTGGTTTTGTGAGCTCGGAATGTATGGGTCTTTAAAGTATTCTGCTTTCGGCATTGGGGCGATTAGTTAGAATAAATGCCTTTAAAGAGACCCGGCTTCGAGCCATCAGTTGCTATTTATTTCAGCTTCAGACTGAACGCAAGCACCTTTTGAGCCAACACTGTAACGGCCACTTGGATGGCCCATATTGTTCGTTTTTCGGGCGCTTAGAAAAATATACTGTCGAGGGGCCTCGAAAAGCTTTCTCTCTGAACGTGCCTGGCAGAGGCCGTTCAACATTCGAGTCGTTTTATTCGGCATGTGTTTCCTCTTCAAACAGGGTAAAAATGCGTCTAGAAACATCAGTAGTGCTATATGATATTGCCTGCCACTCAAGAGGCCAACCTGACGATGAGAAGAATGGTATGGGTGGGGTCAGCAAGAACGTCAGGTTCGAAACAAAGATTTCCATCTTTCACCCGAGAATGGCACTCTGTCGGCGATGTATCACTGCAAACGGCGCCGTTTAACTTTTGCGCTCTTGTGGACACGCTGAGCCTCAAAACGAGAAGCACATTGGGCAAAATAAATGGCACCCATAGTGTCCCTTCGTTCCGCCAAGCTCACGCCGAGTAATATGTTTCGCCCGCTGGACTTCAAAACTAGCCACTGGCGCTTCGTTGCGGACGAGAGCGATTCAATTTCCTTTGTTCCTTTCTTTGTTCGCTTGTTCTTCGGCTTCCTCGACGTGCGAGACAAGTAACAGAAGTTAGCAGGGCAAAAAAGATCGCAGCGTTTTGCATTTGGTTTCGTTATTTCTCGGTACGCTCCCGGGACATCGCTAGGGCAGCATAACTCGTTGAACCGCATATGCAATCTATTTTGCTGACGTCCTCCAATACGAGCCGACAAAGAAATACCGTCTGCTCGGCTGTCTTCTCGTCTGTTAAAATTTACAGGAAGACGTTCGCTTGTGGGTAATAGCCGCGTCTATTCAATAGTCAACGACAACTCGGGAACGCGGGAGAGGGTCCTCCCAGAGTAAGCTTTATGGGCCTGACAGAGCTCCAAGATGTAGCACAGCACTTATGAAACGCACATCATTATCACGAAAATGTCATGAGCGGAGGCATAACACACTGACTTTCATCGATTCCAGTCGATATTGGCTTTGACTATTTCATCTTGACTTACTTTCTGTGACGTTTGTGTTAGGTTTAAATTAAAATAGGCGAAAAGAGCTGACAAGCGTTTGTCACTGTCGGCTCGTTGGTTTAAGTGCTCCTCAAGAAGTCGAGCTGGTATACTTTGAACCATACATGGCCAACTATGACTAAATAATTGGCGATACAAAATGTATGTTTGAACAGCAGCACTGAAAAACCTTGTACCTGATTCGTCTCAGCACTGAATTAAAATGTTATCTGTAAGGCCCGATATAGCAAGTAAGTTCAGCCTGAGAACAGGAACCGCAAGGTACTTCCGAGGTTCTTGGGAATGATTCATTAAAGCTGTATCGTTATTAGCTTTATGGTTGTTGCAATATTCTGGCAATAAAAGCTGATTGAACATAGTGTGAAGTACTGATTTGATGTTATGGATAAATATTGTTCATATTTTATATATATAGTCAGAAGTGAGCATGGTGCTCTGGTTGTCTGTCTTTTTCAAGCATCTATGGAGTTGAGCACTAATAGTTTTTAGCATATTAAAACACTAAGCTTTAACTAACATTCCCCTTGAGGGCCGAATTCGTGATAGTACAGTGGCGGAACTTGCGCATACATCTTATTTCATCGCCGCGCTAATCAAATACGGATGTCTCCTCGTTCCACTATATTCGTCAAAGAACAAAATAATTTAAATGAAAATAACCTCTCTTAGCTATGTCGAGTGAAGATAGAAAATATTTTTAAAAATAGGAACCTGCCGTATTTCAGGTATAGATAGCCAATCCAATAGACTGCAATTTGTTTTCACGATAATCTATTTTCTCTCTGGGCACTGTTAAACCTGCTTTCGAATATAACCCTAACGGAGATGGCCGAGTATGTGAAATGGTTGTACAGATGTAGGCGGGGGCTTGGCATCGTGCCGAAGATTTCCAACTTCCCACGTTCGACCATCAGCAGCTCAAGTTCAATGTAGCATATTGTCTTTGCTTCATTTCGTGGCTTCAGAGATAAAAAAAACATATATTGTACAAGTACAACACCATTAAATGCTGTTTTTCTTAGGAATCACTGTGCTGGTGAACGAAAAAAAAAGTGTAGGGAACATAAAATGCTTTGTTGTTTCTATCTTGCTTGTCGACAAAACAAGTCAAGCTTATGAAGTCACTGTTTCATTAGGATCTGCATAGCTTATTTACCAATGTACATCATTCCTTCACAGATTGAAGCATTCTTGTTAGGGTGACCGGCACGTCACTTCCCAATTTTTTTATAGAATGCTTCACAACGAAGTGATTAGTCATCTCATGATCAGTGAATAGAAGAATGCTCGATTTATAAATAAGTTTTAAACTCGAACTCCCTATGAAGCGCTCGCTGAAGTTGATGCCTGCGTTTATGCTAACGCTGTCGGCGTTTGGTTTTTAAATTTCCTTCAGGCTTGTGAGACACTACTGCCACATTCTACAGCTGCTGAGATACCCGTCTGCATATTCAGGTATGACGTGAAAGTTCTAGCAAGCGCAGTCCCTTCGTGATCAAACTTGTTGAATAAAAAAGTTGCAGTGGCTTAGCTCGGCTATGCCAGGATATACGTAGCGTTAGCAAAGGTTCAGCTGATTATTCTTAGCATTCCTGGTTGTCTCCTACGCTCAACCGCTAATTGCCAGGCAACTACTTCGGGATCCGATGAGTCAAGCTTCTCCGTTCTTCTGCGCTGTTGAGCAGCATTTGCGCTCTCCTTCTCCATGGCTATACCACACTGGCAAACGCCAGTCAGAAGCGCAGCGGCTCCAGCGCAGTGTCAGACGGCGACTGCACAGCGAGCGAGCGCGCGCCGGCGCCAGTGCGTCTACCACGGCTACGACGTCACTCCTCTGGAATGCGCAGACCGGCGGCGGTGAGTCGCGCGCGGCGGCGGCGGAGTGCGAGAGAGGTGCCGGCTCCGGTGGCTCCGGTGCGCAAGCCGTGTGACATCACTGATCCTTGCGCATGCGCAGCACGGCTCTTGATGTGCCGCGCGAAACGGGCTTGGCTAGGCCAGTGTAGCTAACGCTACAAAAGTCAAAACTGATGTACGATAAAAAATTATTTGTTTTGAATAATTGACTGCAACGCCTTTACCAATATCATCATGGGGCGACGTATGCTTCTATTTCCTGACATTTCAATCAAATAGCGCACACACCATCTCTGTGCTAAGTCAGCAGTCCTAATCTTCACCACCAAATGTCCGGAAACATACATGGCCCAATGTGTGAGCATTTCAAATGTTCACATCTGTATCTTTTGACAGTTCTTTCACTGCAAACTATCATTCATCATGTACTCTATGCTGTTTGAGAATTACGCAATTTACTTTATTGGAAAAAAAGAGGCTGGTCAGCTGAAAGGATTGCCAGAAAAGCTAAACAATAGTGTAAAAACATCGGTGCAAAATTATATGATATATGAAGGAGGTAGAGTCGCCGCATGTCCGCTCACCGGGCCAGGTGTTTCTGACAGAACGTTCGTGCCACTCCTTCAACGAAGACCTGTCAAACAACCCTATTGATTTAATCCGTATTTCCGCTTTATCCGACGCCTACACGATATTTTTATGGGGAATTAATGTGCAAAGAAATTAGCTTTTACTTTGAGAGGTTTGGTCCTTCTTCGGCTATATATATATATATATATATATATATATATATATATATATATATATATATTTGGTCTCTTGACCTCAGTTTTATTGAACTTCCGTCGAATAGGCGCTGGTCTCTTTTGTAGCCTTTTTAATCACCATACTTTTATTGCATTTTATTGCATTTTATACTTGCTTTAGTCTTTTTCACGCATTTACGGCCATACACTGCTGTTCCGCTCTAAAGTCATGGTTCCAAATAGAATGATGGTGAACTAATGAAACACTGTTAATGCACAACTTTTAAGCTAAATGGAGTCGCTACATATCGGCGTAAGTTCAACCGTGAACAAGTCGAAAACGACTAGAATGTACGTACAATTATGCATTTATATTGATGCTGTTTGTAATGTAGGCTCCAACGTACGCTTGCAGGGTCCCAAAGTTTGTAGAGTATCACGCTATATGGCTAAAAACTGCCTACAAAGTGATTACACGTCGTGATACCTTTTAATTGCGTGTAAACCAAGTTGTGAATACTGTTTTATATTTTTCTTTTTATTTGCTTGCGTTTCAGTTTTTTCTGACGACACACTGTTATTTTATCGAACTCTTGACTCGTTCCTACCGCGACTCAGTTGGCAGCAATGCTGAGCTATGTCGAGATTGGAAAGCCTGCCTCAGCCGAACGTTCAGCGGTTACCCGAGGACTCTAAAATCCACGTGATCGTTATTCGGCCGGATGTCTGTGGCGCTCACCAGCTCAAAGGTGAGAGCTCCTGTGAGCCCGCTGAGCTGAAGCGCGGTGCTTTCAATGAAATAGTCGAATGCGCTCCGAGCGCCTAATTTCCACCGGCCGAATGTAAGCCGCAGCGCGAGAGCCCTCTAGAGTGCTCGAAATGACCAGTCGAATGTGCCATAGCACTTTTGGCTCCGTTTTAATTATACCTGAGAATAAAATGCAGGGCCAGAATTTTAAGCCCTATTCGCTCATATCTATGACTGAATTGTTGGCAACAACCTGAGCATGGCTTATGCCTAGCAGGGCTAGGCGTGTTGTATGCACTAAATTACGCTGAAAACCATAATCCAGTACTTGGAGTAGTAGGGCTGGTGGTGGTGGTGATAGTACTAGTAGTAACAATAGTAGCAGATTTAGTAGTTATAGTAGTAAGGAGAAGGTGAAGGCGGTATTCGCAAGGTCTAGCCATGCGGGTGACACTTGAATGGCGGCCAACAGAAAGGGTTCAAGAAATAGGACTTGAGGTACGGGAATAAGGATAGGACGGAGAATTGATAGTAAGGATAGTGTACATTGGTACACAAAACACGACTAAGCAAACTGTTCCCCGTTAGTTCACGTGCCTCTCACATCACAATGCTTGCTGAACGCCTCTCATTATATATGAGATGCCCCGCACGCTCTCATTATATATTTACACGGTTTTTCGGAACAGTGGAGGGTATGCAAATCGCCTGCCAAATTAAGTCACGGAGAGTTTTATTAGCAATTTCCCCGTGCGCGCGAGGGGCCATTTGGCCGTAAAGTCGCTGAAATTTGGTTCCAGTGATTTTACTTGGTCAGAGGAGTGCCTTCGGTGATGTAGGCCAGTAACCCATGCGTGCGGCAGCTGCCCAATAGTGCCTCTCGAGCAGGGCTGCCAACACATTACACCGCAGGATCAAACGTTCCAAGATCTACTCAGCACCGCCCTCATTGCATGTCTGAAGGGTAGAAGCGCGGGTCAGTTGGTGTGGCCTTGACGGTTATAACGAGAGCCAAAAACACAATACTGACAGAAAGACTACAAACAACACTAACGCTACCTTGTAACTTGACATGCACTAGAGTAACTAGACATTGCAGTAAATTAAGCCTTCATATCTGTAATAGTTGTCGTTTTATATCAAATACAATAACTAATTTCCTTTCAACTTATGTGCCGTTGAAAATAATTTTAACCTTAACACTTGCACCACCTGCAGATTCAAGGCCAACCTCTCCAGAGTGAGTTGCACCATTTCACAAAGGAACCGCCAGCCAACTACCGTGCGCTATAGCAAACCCTCGCTTGATCAAAGTCATGAGTACGTACACAATAGATGCTGTTCCAGCTTCTTTTTTTTCTCCGACAACAAAATTATCGGTGCCACTCTCGCACGTCCCCCGAGAGGGCCGGCGAGGCCGGCGGTTATTGGCTGAGGCCCCCTAGGTTAGCAGCAGGCGGGATTTCCGATAACCTTTATTTGGTTTCCGGCCCATGAAGAAGTCTCAGGTAACGAAGCCGCTCAAGAGCTCACCCGAGCACTCTACCACCGGGCAACTCTAGAGCAGCCAGTTCCAGGGATCAAAGATAACATGATCACGTACAGGGAAATTGTAGGCCATCACAAAGCCGAAAGAAGAATATTTCCGCCTCCGCATCGGTCTGGAGGACACTCGCATTTGGCGGCGCCTCCAGGGAAATAATTATACATCACCATATTGGATCTGGTTAACTCAAACGAGGAACTATAACAACGCCCTCTGCAAAATTTGTAAGGGGAAAGGTAAGCTAGATCATGCAATATGGGAGTGTACTGGTTCCCCAAGGGCCAAAGAAAATATTGACAGTAGCGAATACTGGGAGGCCTTGCTTCAGAGCAAGGCTGAAGCCGACCAGAGTCGAGCAATCCGCCTGGCCGTTGAGGCCGTGAAGACTCACCGTCCTCAACGCGCGGGGACTGCTTCGTCCTCCCCCCTACCTACGTGTAGGTTAAGAAGCGGGCACCCCAGCTCGGTGGAATAATAATGTTCTCAATCAATCAATCCGGCAGGCCCGCCAACGCCGGAGCGAACGTCGATGAGATATGCTGGCGGGATGCTGGCCATGAGGCGAACGCTGATGCTCCAAACTGAAACATAAGTTTATTTACACAAAAAATACTCTAAAAGGAACGAAGTTAGGCCTACAAAGGTACTGCTGAATACATTATACTCATTACTTAGACAGAATACCCTCACATGATGCTATTCTAACAAGACCTCTTAGGCCAGAAACAGTGCTATAGTCTTGGCAGGCTACGCGCTTCTTGTGTCCACCCACTCTGAAATAAAAAAAATTGGAGGATGCTTAAGCTTCGCTTTTAAGAATGGAACGCGACAGCGTTCAAAGATCCCTGACTGCTTCTCACGGTTCCCGACGACTGCAGCTTATGCAACCGTAATGGTTACTGGCAAACACTGGCGGCGAACGCTATGCACGTAGGCGAGCTTTCTGGTGGAAACGCGGCCTCTTGCGTGGGCCGATCCCAGAGATTGTGCACAACCGCGTCAGATAAATAACATCATTTTCAGGTTTCCGTATTTGTTTCGCACTTTTAATATTTCAGTCTGAGAAGATTTAACATAAAAGGCATGCGCTGAGGGTGTTTTGTTTAATGACATTTGTTTGTGGATTACATTCTCAAAATTCCGGGGAATAGCTTTGTCACGAATGTGAGACAAGGGATCAGCAACATTAGTGATAGAATGGTGTGGCAATATAACCCGCATATACCGCACTTCACATAAGAATGCGGGCGCTATACATATACCTAAATATATTCGGAGGCCCTGCGTGGTTGGGGATGATTTTCTCGGCCGCGGACGCCCGCGCCAACACCGACGCCGACACCGACGCCGAATTTCTGCTACCTGCTTAACGCTCTCGCGTTAAAAGGCCCAAATGCGATAAGCCAATACCACAAATACGTTTGATTTGGGCCTCTGTTAGCTGACCTTCAAGATGAAGCTGCTTGAATGCAAAAAAAAAAAGAATAAAGAAAAATGTCTGGCTAATCTAAACATGTAAGGAATTCATTTTCTATTCCAGTAAAGCGTGCGAAAAAGAACTTTTATTCTGCACCTCTTGATAATTACGTTTCAAAGCAAATTAGGGCTCTGATGCCGGCTGCGTGCTTTCTGTTGTTTGATCGATACTGAACACGCCGCCTCACGCCGACGTTGGGCGAAAATATTCGTGCAAGTTCCTTTTGCCGCTTGATTGTAAAACATTAGTTTTATCGCGAACGGAGTTCTGGTAAACCGGAAAAGTTTTCAAACGAAAGACAGACTAGAAGCTTGTGTGCCAGCAACTCGCGACTTCATCTAGTTTGGACAGGACCTGGTCGAAACTAGTTAACAGTTCATCGGTGAACAAGACTCACGTAGCTTCTCAAAGTAACCAGACACTTACTCGCACCAGTTTTGAAACTGTTTAATAACCAAAACTCACCTAAAAAGATAGCACCGCAGTAAATTCTGTGACGTGATGTACTAACTAACTCACAGGCACTGCGGTTCTGGGAAAAACAATATCCGACAGAAAAACTGCCATTTACTTTTTCTTTTTCGTTAATAATCAACATTCTTGCACTAATTTTGAACACAATGTACGGCACAAGAAAAAAAAATGGCAACAATGAACAAGCATACCGTTCCTCAACACTCTGCCCTTCAAACCCCATCAATCATCGCTCGGTATCTTAGCCTTAAACTGCAAATTGTTCAATCTCGTTAATATCGGGCGGTGTTACTTCCGCGACTAAGCCGTATATTCATTTTCTTACTGAACTTGAATGAAGCCCTTCCTTGGTTGTCAGCCCAGACACTTGCATTCGTTTTGTGTGTGTTTGAAAATACAATCGCGTTGATTGGCTGATTCCGGGTGTTTTATTGAAAATGAAATAATGAAAAAAAAAAAAACTTTGCTGTGGCTCACAAGTTCTGCGCTGTCTTCGTTCATTATTTTCAGAGCTCACTCGCGGCACGGTTGTGACCCTACGCTCGTGTCGAAATTTTCCTTCCCGTTAACATATGCGCCATAGTACGCACTCAACCGTTAAGGTGCCTCGGAAAACTGCTTGCAGTACGTCAGCTTGGGTATTAATTCTATATCGATTCACCACATTTGAAGAACAGATTGAAACCGGTTATGCGGTACTTGTAAAGCCAAGTGTGCATTTAATAACACCGATATATCTTCGGCATCGTTTTCTTGTGTGTTTAGAACGTATATATAAAGGTTGTTTCACGTAACCTGGGCCAAACACTAAAATATGCAAATTCCACGTAGCTGGACCAAACCAAGGTAATATGATTTGCCGTCGCTTGGAGATACTCAGATTTTTTTTTAATTTCATTTGATTAGATAATAAGTCGTCATTAATTAATCAACTTCTCGCTTTCGATGAAAAGCATCAATGAGAAAATTACAGAGCAAGATGAGAAACTCCCGATAGAGCTTTCTGCTGCTCAATACGTTCTACATAAAATCTGAGCGCGAAAGAAGCCCGCCAATACACGCAAAGTTGCCGCGTGACTGGCCTCTCGCGGTACTTTGCATGTAATCGCGGGCTTCTTTCATGCTCGGAAAAACTTTCTTGTGCCACGTATTGAGCAACAGAAATCTTTATCGCGAGTTTCTCATGTTTCTGTACAATTTTATCATTGCCAAAAATTGAATAATTATTGAAGATTCATTATCTAATTAGGTGGAATGCAAAAAAACTACCTGAGTATCCCCAAGCGACGGTAAACACCCTTACCTTGATTCTTTCCTGCTACGTAGCATTTGTATATTTTTTAAATTTGGCACAAGTATATGCATTTAGGTATATGTATTTTTGACTGCGTATTCCAGCAGATAGATGTCCCCTACATGGCCATTCACCAGGTATGCCAGCTTACCTTATTCAATGGATATGAAGCTCTCAATCGGCCGCCGACCAACACAGGTACCTTTAACGTACCTATTTCAAAAACTGAAACTGCGTTCGATGTAATTCAAGTCCGGTGAGTCTTAGAACACAAGCTGTTACCTGCGTGTATCCATCAATTCACCCAGTTCAGGGTGGCAAACCGGACGTGCGTTTCGTTTACCTCCCTGCCTCTCTTCTCTTCTCTCTCTCTCACAATAAGAAGTGCAACTGCTTGTCACATTGCGCCCTACGTAATGTGAAACTGTTATGTTGGCTTGTATTTCTTCCTTTGCCCGTGTACCGTGCATTGGGTGCACGTTAAAGAAACCGAAGTGGTCAAAATAAATTCGGCGGCCCCCGCTACGGCATGCCTCATAATCATGTCGTGGTTTTGGCACTTAATACCCCAGCATTCATAGTTTTAATTTCTTCATTACTCCTAATTTATTTTCACTTTACCAGCCGCTTCCTGGTTGTTGTTGTTGTTGTTGTTGTTGTTGTTTACACGTGTTTATTAACATTTTTGCCCTTAAAGGGCTGCGGTGAATTGGTTTGGCAAGTGGCGGAGGTGAAAAGGAAAGGCAGACAGTGTTGATAGGGGAGACCTAAGTGTCTACATCATGGGGTCTCACGCTTTTGTTGGTACGCCCGAGATGAAGAAGCCTGGTCCCAGTGGCTGGAGCCTCAGGATCATCCAAGAATTCATACAGTGTCCCATAGCTCGTTGGCGGTCGCAGCGCTGCTGGGCCTCGGTAGTGCCCAAGTCTGGAGGGAGATCGGTTGCGATTCCGTTTTCAGCTAAGCAAGGGCCCTTTGCCTAGGGCCTACAGCGGGCAGTCCATGATTAGGTGTTCGAGGTCTGCCCGGGCGTTGCGAGTCCCCCGTTGTGGGTATGAGCGGTCGTATGGAAATCATCACCATCACCACGCGGCAATAATCTCGAAGGGGTATTTGACTTTGGCATTATAGAAGTATACGTGCGATTGTGTCCTTACAGTGAGGAAAGTAACCATTCAAAGGTCAGAAAGGTTTGCTTTATTAAAGATACTGTGTTCTTGATGACGTATATCTTTCGCCGTGACGATATTTAAGTACTACTTGTTTTATCACTGAGGAGTTTCATAGATAACAAGGGCAGTCAGCGTGAGCACCTATAAAGAGAGTAAAGACGGTAGCGCCGTCTTGCGCGCGAGCTGCTCAACAGGGCAGCACCCACATAGCCAGCAACCACGGCCAGGAAAGTCCGTAGGGCTTGCAAAGGAAGCTCCCGATATAATATAGAAGCCCGAAGTTCAGGAACGCGCCTGGGCCTTCCCGAGTGTCAATGGAAACGAAGTATAATCGCCAAACCATAATATCACCAAATCAAACCGAACGCGCGTACATCCAATTACGATCAGTATTCGGCACGACACTTCGCGTATTTCTCCGCATTTCCTTGCTTTGCCTGTCGCGCAGTCGACGTTGTAAAGTTTAGAGGGATACTCTAGTTTATCCCAACGTTACTAGACTAGCTTCAGTTGTAAAACTCTCCGCCCGTGCGCTTACCGCCGCTGTCGTAACTCCTTGGGCAGCCGCCCGATGGCGGCGCCGTTCTATCGTGCTCCACTGCAGACGCCTCGCCGCTTCCTTGAGCTCGTGCGGACGGGCAGCTTGCGCGTGTTTCACGCTCGCTGGCGTTCTCCGAATTAGTGGTACCATGCGAAAGCGGTATCCACCTACAGCCATAAAATATGTCGGGCTAGTTGGTTCATACTGAAAGAAACTGCACGATAGGAAGAAACGCATACGGCGAAGCGCAGAAGCTGCGTTTTTAAGTGTCGTGTGTGTCTTCCTGCCGCCTAAACCTTTCAAGCAGTTTACTTTTCCCATACAGCAGCTTGGCACGTTTTCACGCTGCTTTTACTTGCTTAACACTTTGGTCTGGGGCAGTTATACGCCAGCTAGCAAGACCAAATTTGTTATCCACAAAAATAACAGCACACCTTTCTTGTAAACCAATGAATGCTTTATGAAAGAAAACGAAGTAAAAAACAACTGTATGCCCCCATATGTAGCTAAGACTTAAACTGTCAGAAGGGACATAGTCTAGGCAAAAGATTTGGGCCTACGTGGAAACCAACTCCACCTACAGCAGCTTGGCACGTTTCCTCGCTGCTTTACTTCAAGACTGGATCCCCGCCGATGCTTCAGGAACCATGTCTAAGAATGCATTTTTGTGCAAGGTTCCTGCAAGGTTGGTGTGTATGCATGCGCATCACTAAATAAAAAGTTGTCGCAGTTTCACCTGAAAGGCGAAGCATCAATTGCGATAGCAAATTCGTAGAGAGCTATACGGAGTAATGATAGTAGCTTTATCAGCTGTATAAACTTGGACATGCAACAGCACCGGCAACACGCAGAACTGTTGTCGACGCCCTCGGCGTTTTGCCCGCGTTCGCACAAAATGCGTGCGGCGTTGGTGACTGTTGCCGGAGCCTCTGATATAAATAGACACTTGGTGCCGCAGCTAAACGTCGCCTCCCTTCCCTTCCCCTCACCCCCACGGCCTTTCGTGCGTCAGAAGAAGGCGCGTTTGCTCTACATATATGGTGATGGTAAAGGAGGAAAGAGACGCCTACTTCTGCAGCCCTTAAGGGAGCACGGCGCAGAACGCGCGTTTGTTCTCCGCCGTGCGTTCACTCCCCGTGAAAGCGCGCGTCCCTCGCGCCCTTTCACTCGCACATACAGCGTTCGGCGGCGCGCGGCGACGATTTCATCTCCATTGACGTCATACGGAACCTCACGGCGACGGCGACGGCGACGGCGGCGGCAGAAATCTGCTTTTGAGTGTCCATATAATGGCTATCGCAATAAAATTAGCGTAGCTTGCACAAGTGGCGCAAGGCTAAAGAAAGAGCAGAGCTGATCGGCACCTAGCTGGTCCTGGCCATATGGGTTGTGCTTTTCTGGAATTGATTGATTATTGATCAATTATCAATTACCTATTGATTGGCTATCGCAAGGTATTGGCCACGTATTTGGGCTAGGCTAATCACTACCAAGTAATCCCCAGCATTTTACGAAATTTATTGTTTATTGATTGATTATCGATTAGCTATTGATTGGCTATCGCAAGTTGATGCGAGGCGCAGCTGTGCGCAGTGACGTCATCACTAGGCGAGTTTTTGCGAACACTACGCAGGGAAGCAAGAACCTTAAACAGCTCCACTGTTCAAAATTTCATGATGCGTGCACTCAGTTCGTGAAAGCGCAAGGGGCACCCAACACGACTCAGCGTATTCTCTGACAACTGTTCTAATATGGACCAGAACAGGCCACCGAACATCTCTCTTCGTTTGCGTTTTTTTTCCCCGGTTGGTTTGACAGATACGAGGGAAGGTTCGGGAACACTTTCGGCACCACACCCTGGGCAAGTGTCCACTTGTCTCGTGGCACCTCAACCGTCCTTATATTGATAATATGCACAAATACATTACGATGTCCTGTTCATGAAAGTGTAAATCACACGCCATGGAATTCGCAGAGAGTTCCCGGTCGGCACGAGGAATCGCTCTGTTAAACGCCGAGCGAAGTGTCACATTGCTGGGAGCACACAATAAGTGGCGCGCCGAACTGTCGACATTGTTCGATAGTCGCTTGTTGCAGTCAGGAACGCAGCACGTCGGCATCTTCTGCTAATATCCTTAACAAACGCGGCGAAGGCTACAGTTTTGCGGATGACATGCTTTCTGAAATCCGCTGTCAACAACCAACCACAGAATTAATCAACGCTGCACCGCGTGTTTCGTCCGGCCAGTTTGCGTAGCCGGCTAGTAGGGAAGTGAAGCTAGGTGCGACGGAAGCGCCATGAAGGCGCGGACGGGTGGTGGTTCCGCGCAACGCCGCCGAGTTTTACAACTGAACCTAGTCTAGTAACATTAGATTTATCCTACGTGCGGGTAACAAAGGCACAAAGGCTGGCAAAATTGTTACCCTAAGTACGGCACTGTTGTAGAGTTTTTCGCATTCGTATCATATGGCTTGGTTTCTCCAACCGCCAGCCATAATTACCCTCAATTTCCCCCAAACGACTTACCTGCAATGGGAGGCTATTCTCTGTGGCTCATAGCCCCGGGCTTGGCTGAAAAGCCCCCCCCCCCCCCCCCCCTCACCCGGGAACGAGTGATTGCGTCCGCCACGCAAGCCTTGGACTAAGGACTAGTGATGCAAAACCTATCGGCAAATGTGCTATCAATAGTATCGATAGCGTATGTAAACTGTTGATAGTGTCCAAAAATACATTTGATGGTATTACTACCGATCGCACTATCGCTAGCATTTCAATATTGAGCTGTCAAACTATCGATAGTCGAACAAGAAGTATTGATTGTAGTAGTACCAATAGTACTATCGAAGGTATTGCAATAGTTCGCTATTAATAGCGTGATCGATAGTTTTGCAGTTCTTGTTTTATTATATTGCCCGAAATTTTGCAGTAACTGACCGTTAGTAAGACAGAGTTCGTGCAATTAGGAAAACGGATACGTCGCCAAGATTGTGTTGCGTTGTCTACGAATGATATGTCGAGTGATTTTACAAGAGCCCTTAATAGGGGTTCAACACTATCGCTAGAGCAATCGTTACTATCGATGGTTGAGTATTTATCGAAATATTGCCAGTACAATTGATGATATAGTTAAAAGTACTATCGGTGGTTTGATAATCACTGAACTATTGATTGTGTTGATGGTACGGTCCATAATCATGCTTCACTACTAAGGGCTCCTAACATACCACAAGAAAACACCAATAATAGTTGTCTCTTTTTTCCTCCCCCTCATCTACGTTTACAATTTTCGACTACTACACGCCCCCCCCCCCCCCTCCACCTCTTTCCTGTCCCTTCATCAAGAAATATGAAAAGAGACTGCTCGGACTTAACAGCCTTGACGAAGGCAAGCTTATTTCACTACTGCCTTCGTTTAATGGCCCTAAGAACAGTGTGTTGTAATGGTGAACAACCGTGTGCTGTTCGAAAACTGCTTTCAAGCAAAGTGGTGTTATGTGGCGTGAGTATGGATGGCCCTAAACCTCTCTGTATTTGCATCAAAATGAATCGCTGGAACTTACGGCAATATATTGCGTTAGGAGCTTCATAGAGTATTCTGCGAAAGTTCTCTTTCTTCTGTTGTGTTTCCACTTTCTTTTTTTTTGTGCGAGGGGGAGGGGGGCGGTTGCGTTGCCGTTCTCTTTTTTTATTCCTCAGAACAGGGTAAGCAATCGGAGATTAAAATTACTTCCGATTAGCTTTTTCTCATCCCCTTTTCTTATGATCTCTTTGTCGTAGTCTGTGTGGCATGGCAATCTGTATATACAGAAAAATAGGAGCACTAGAACGAAAGAAGCAATAGAAAAAAGATAAGCCTGCTCTGACATTAGTACAACTTGAATTTCTCAAAAACTCCGAAACTTGGTGCAAAGCTGCTCATTCGCGATTCCTCGAGCGAGGATTGTGAGCTGACGCCAGTATTGATCACGCCGTCGATTTTTACGCTTCTCAACATGTGCAGCCGAGACAAGGCCATCGGCAGCACCGAGTCTCGGTTCGTGTGTCCGAAAGTTAAGTTCAAATTTTTGTTTTAATACGTTCCACCTTCGTTTGTGCTGCATTCCACGCTCATGCATATTAATCATTGCCGAGAGACAGCTTTCACGTTCAACTCTCAGATGGCTGGCGCTCCGCCTATCTGCTAGCGAGGATTTCGGATCGGTATCATTGTGCCTTACATCTTACATTCTCTCAGATTTATGCAGTCAATATCTCCTTTACAACGGTCACTCAGTGCATTCTATGCACTCAAAGCGGTGATACGCTTTCATTTCGAAAGACTACATGCGAAGCTGAACGAAACGTAGAAGTGCAGTCAGTAGTGCGAAAGCACATTTGCTCGGTTTTTTGTTTCTACCAAATAAGAATCGTAGAAAGGGCCAGGGAAATTTCATACATGAAAAAAACAAAGTAATGCTACGTGAAATGTCGTTGTCCGTATATTGATCTCAGCTGAACAATGCAGCATGATGTGAAAGCCTTATTTGATGCATGATGTGAAAGGCTTCTAGACCTCACTCCATGGCATTTGCTTTTTCGGCAGCCGTCGGCAAGGGACATATGGAGGCTATCTGTGAGGCCATTTTGCGTCATGCACTGTTTCGAGTGCGCAAAATTTTTGCGCTTAGTGATATTACCATCTGCCTACATTACCTTGCCATCATCCTTTTATTTTACCGCCCCGTCATCCTGCCTACATTATACCGTCCCGTCATCATACCGCCTTTGTCGTGCCATTGACGTCATTCCTTCTTCGCTATTCCAACGTCGTCACTGCGCGGGCGTCGTGCAGTAATCGTCATTCCACCTTGCTCATGGATGACCTTGGGAAGCAAAAGTCATAGCAAAGTGAGACAATGCCCTTTTATGTCGCATATAGGCGAATCAACGAAAGTCTCAGAATGACTACTACAGCTGTTAAATAAATGTGACATCAGGAATACATGTCACTGCATTGCTCGAATGCGAGTAAGATTACTCCTCGGCAGCCATCGAGAGATGACTTCTGCTATCTCCCCCCCCCCCCCCCCCCCACCTTTTTTTTGCCCTTCTCCTCCACTTCCGCGATCAAAACATGGTGCTGTACACGTGCAGCTTATATCAAAGAGCCCTGATCTCCAGTCCCTCGCAGGCTCCTCGAGATGCAAGCATAAAAAGAAGGAACTGCAGTCAGCCCTCTCTCGTTTTGCTCCAGGAAACTCTGATCATGCGTATATACTTCAACATTTCCTAACAGAAGTTTTAACTTTCTGCATTGGCGTGCAGCTGTCCCTTACGGGCTGTTACACACTTCTGCTTCGCGCATGCTCAAGTATGCGCGTCAATGGGAACGCCTATTATAAGTCGTAAGCAGCAGTGCTAAACTACTAAACAACGCTGTCACTGTTTCAGGTGTCGTACACTTAGAACTCGCGATAAATATAATATATTGTTGGTTTAAGTGTGAAAGAACACGGACGAAGACAGAATAAAACAGGACAAGCGCCTGTCCTGTCTTCTTCTTTCTTCGTCCGGGATCTCTCGCGCTTAAACCAACAATATGTTACTGTACCAGCTCGCCCAACTGTCATTTCTTTTGAAGTATATTTCAGAAAATATAATTCATGTGAAGCAAAGCTCAAGCAACATTTGTTTTATTGCGTAGGTTTTGAAAATATTTATAATAACGCAGTGCTCGAAAGCACATAGCCGTTTAATTCTATAATGTCAAAACACAGTGCTGCATCAGAGAAAATTAAAACTGCTTCTCCAAGTTTATTTCCCGATCGAAAGTAAATTTGTACGTACAATACACGAATATCACCTGAGTGAAATGTTTCATCTCAGCAAAAAACGCAAATATTTTTTGGCACAATCCTTAATCCAACCCAGAGCGTGCAATACCGCAGTGTCCCCGACCACGCGTTTAAGGCACTCAGTTAAATTGTATCACGTTTTTGGATAGGTCTTGTAGCAAGTGCACTTCTCATAACTTCAACAAGCTCGCAACATGCAAAAAGGAACTGAATTAGCCTAGTAATGAATTCATAAGCAATTGCTTTTCTAAATTATTCACAACTGAAAGAATTCGCTCCAGCATATGAACCAAATCAAACTGATATCAGCTCAGAAAAGGAGCCTATTCACCGAGGCCTTGCGATTTGGAGGAGGTTACGTCAGCTGACACTCAGGACAACAGTTGAAGTGACAGAAGATTCTTCAACAACAAAGCAGCACGATTTTGGGCTGCCAACTCCGCCGTGA
Organism: Dermacentor silvarum; assembly: GCF_013339745.2. Taxonomy (NCBI): domain Eukaryota; kingdom Metazoa; phylum Arthropoda; class Arachnida; order Ixodida; family Ixodidae; genus Dermacentor; species Dermacentor silvarum. The sequence goes on along the minus strand of NC_051158.1, from coordinate 48,368,125 downwards.
TGGTTGGGATCGTCTTTATAATGTATCGAGGACAGTACCACAAATAGTGTTCAAGGGAGGAAGCAATGTGCTAGTACCTAATGCAGAAAGCTGGTCTTGTTCTGATTTACGCATATGAGATGTGTGGGTCTGATACTATCTGTGCCAACAGTTATGTGCTACGTGTGTGTGAAAAGTTGTCTGACGCATGCACCATATTTTTGAGCGTGTGTGTATGTTGCCGCGAAACTTTTTAAGGTGTAGTTTTCGATGCAGTAAAACGTGTTAAAGACCAACTGAGCACGAGTTTCTGGGATTGTTGGTTGGACATAATAAGGCAGCAGTGAAGAGAAAGCCAGGGCACATGAAACGTAAAGCGAATAGTAAAACGATATGTAGCAACACGAAGCGTAGTAAAGAAATGTACCGAAGAAACGTAAACGCACGACGGAACACAAGAAAACGGAATAAGAAACGTAGTCAAGAAACGTAAAACGAAGAAGCATGGAAACTGTGCCTCAGTGCCAAAGTTAGAAAAAAAAAAGAAACGATGGATAGCATAAACCGTGATAAAACTACTACGCGCGGGAATTTATAACCCGGAATGAATATTAAAGCTACAAGATACGTGTATCATCACCCTTTCATCTCACTTGCGCTATTGGATAAGCGACTTCACCTCCTGCGCAGTCCTACAAAATAAAAATCTCATGACGTACTGTGATTAGACGATGAATGTTCACAGATTCCATAACATATCCCTTCTTGGTGTTGCTCTGATGCGGTTCTTTTCCTTTGCAAACCAAACAAATTATTCGTACAGCAGCAACAAAACTGTCGGCACAGCAGCAACTGTCGGTGCAGCAGCAACAAAACTCTGTTGTTAGATGGGCGCTCGTGGTGTCTGCTTCTTGCGTTTCAGGTGCCCTAGTCCTCCCTGCGCTCTTGCCCTAATACGAAGGACAGCGTCTCTTCTGTCCAAACAGTAAGGTGGGATAGTTCGTTACCGTTGTTATGGAACATAGTTTTACGGCACAAGTTTGGATGGCATACAGCAAGACACACAGGACAGATGCTGAAAGAATCGGCGTTTGCTTAATCTTACGGTGTGCGGTCTAAAGTTACGCCGTATAAAACCATGTTTCACCATGTATCCTGTCCTTTTGACTTTTCAGCTCTTCTCCGCCGTTTGTTTTTGTCCCCTTGAACGCTGGAAATGTCCAAGAACCAATAAGCGGCGCTGCATTGGAACCCGGAGTGGTTACGTTCGGCAAACATTTCTCAGTACTTTTCCTTCTCAACTTGTCTACATAATGCGGAGCCATTTAAATCAAAATCTAACCTCACGTTCGATATCAGCTGTAATATGGTAGCCGTGGTCGAAGGGGCCCCCAAGACTTGGTGGCACCACCGAAATACGAAAACTTGTGTTAATAAATACCAACAATTCAAACGCCGTTTAGTTTTCAAATTTTTCGTAACATTGTGCGCGCCGCCATGCAGTCAACCACGAGCAAGGTGTTGCAAGTGATATTAAAGGTGACTTGAGTGTTAAGCTGCACAATTTGGTAACATTTTGTGAATGCTGTTTCTAAGCGCAAAAATGTTTCGGGAGGCAATCAAGCTGAAACGCGAGGGACGAGGCAGAGGTTTCTTGCAAAACTCGCCTCCTATTAGATATTTGGAGGCTTCTTGACGTATAATTCTGACAAGCTTAATTAAACACTGGGGGGAATATTACAAGAACAACACGTTCGTGGCTTCCCGTGAGCCTGCTGTAAGCGATAATATTGTTCTCTCGGCTATTTCGCGTGTTTGCTTTCTTTGAAATCGCATTCGCTTCAGGTGAAACGTCGTTACCTTCGACACCGATTGATCCCGCAGTATTTAGCTTGGCGTCCTTGTTTGCGAAGTCGTTAGACTGTGCTTTCCACCATTTTGTCATGGTATTTGCCTTTAGTCGTTAGAATCCCTATTTTCCACGTTTCTTCATTTTTCCTGTCTTCTTAATTATTTCGCCATCCCTATGCAGCACTTTGTTTAGTGTTTCTTCTTTTTCTCTGTTCCAACTAAGTCCGTGGCACTCTGCTCAATCGCAAGGTAAACACTTTCCGCATAAATAAATGCCATTACCCTTCGACCGACGACAAACTTTCCCCTTGTCAACAAACGCCCAGCCCTGCATTCGAGAGCAAACACGAGAACTCCGGTTTCTGTTCTTTTTTTTTCGTCTTTTGTCTCACGCTCGAAAGCTTAGAAAGCCGTGGACAGCCTGTGCAAATAATTTGAGCTAAAGTAGCCACGAAATTAGTTAAGGTTAAAAGAGAGGTCCCCTGGGAAGCCTCGATTTTAGCTCTCTAGATCTCGACGAAAGTCTTGGCAGGACTGCGTGCCTTAATTGCACCTCGGCCACGCTCTGTTTCACCGTAACTCGGCAATTTTCCGCCTTCACAAGAGAATGACGACACTCTTTTTTTATGCTTTAAGGAGTAAGCGTTGTCTAAAAGGGCCGAGAGGGGAGATGGCTGTCTTTTTCGCTAAAGTCTGTATACGCCGACGAGTGCCTCACTATAGGCAGGGCTTTCAATGGCATCAGACACGCATGGCTGAACTGCTGTCGGTATAGAGAAAAAAAAAGTCAATGTAGACGGGCTCACTGACCTGATGAAAGCACGACTCAGGGTAATTTCGGAACATAGCGTTTCAGTCCAGTCTGGCTAAAAGTGACGGAAATGCATTAAGGACGTCATGTCTGACTTTGCTTGTAGCACTGCTTTAAGCACTCTGCACTGTTGGTGCTTTTCTTTATTTTATCATCGTCTTAACGCTGTTGACTAAGCTCGGGAGACATTTTGTGTGAGAAAATATGAATTCGTTAGAGGTAGGCTACTCTTTCGCAACGAACTGAATTATGACCCATGAATCGAAGTTGATGCGAGAATGAATGAAGCATGCTTTAAAAAGTTTAAAAGGAGGCGCCAAATCTGATGCAGCTAACAAATATGTAGGTATGTAGCAACGGTTGTGGAAGAACTCCTAAGATTACTGTTCTGTGTTAGGTGATCTGTGCTGTGAAATTCATCGTACCTGCATGTATTTTGGACAAAATTGCCATTACGTACACATAGTGTCTCTGTGAATCTTGTTCGCCTCGATCTGTCTATAGTTGCCCAGCATTTTCACTGGTACAAGTGGTGCAAGTGTATAGCAGAAATGTTTGGTGTATTACAAGTGGCAAAACAACGTTGAGACAGAATCACTGCATTATTTTTTTTTGCCTGTTTAGACTGCAATAAAAGCTCGTCACTGTTTTCTCGCAAGGTAAATGACTTATCCTATAACTTCTAATTAAGTTCCGATAATTATGCTGAAACAACATACGAACCATGACCCTAATATTTGTTAAAGATCAAACATGGCAGTAGCGCTGCCGTCCACATCCTTTGGAACAATTTTTCCCCCTGTCGTAACTCTCACCCTTCCCAGCGCGTTTAAAAACTCCGAAATATATTACTAGGTAGCCGCTCAATCAGAACAAATTCTACCGTTTCCTAAACTACCACTATCCTGCAGGTGGCGGCATCAGCCTTAAACCCGTATAGGTACCTTTTCTCGCTCGAAATGTCGCACTGTCTGCACATGGCAGTGGCAACAGGAAATGAAAGTTTCAAGACGCCGGCCGTGAAGCAGAAAATGCATTTCCATGCTCTGTCGGGCTAATATACCGCACACACTCTTATACAATATAAACTTTTATAGATTTCCCTGCAGTGGCACCAACAAAGTATTACAAGAGGACAAAGTTGCCGCCCTGAAAAAAATGCCTCCAGCCTAGCGAGGACTGTGCTGCCACTCAAAAATCTGTTCGTCAATAACGACCCCTTGTGATCGAGACAAAGGCAACCGGAGGTAAAGTACAATTTACTGTGCTACAGCAAGCTACAGCAAAACAAAAAACAAAAGTAAGAAGCCTTGTGTGGCTGAGTTTATGCCACTCCTTTCCTCATTTAACGAGCTTAAATATTAGTGACTAGTATTGCTGGTTGGGCTTCTGCTGAAATAAGTGTGTTAAAGGCTGGCTTTGTGCTTCATCGGTGGGCTTCGTAAGCTATCATCATGGTATCACTTTCCGATAGGTAGAAATATTAAGGACAGAAAAAACATTTCATGGGATAAAGTTTGTCGAGTACGTTGAAGCCGGCTTAACGAAAAAAGATAAATAGGCGAAAGTGTGAGGTCACTGATGTCATCGTGTCTACAAGTGCAGTTGGAAAATGGCGCTATACGTCTTGGACTCAATAACAGCGACAGTCTAAAGTCTTGTCTGTTGCAGGAAACCAAAGCCACGGACGTTAGAAATAGCTCAAAACATTAGCGTGAGGTGACAACTGGTACGTGGGAAACATCATTAATAATTCAGCATTGAAAAAAGAAATATATCGCTACTTGACGGGTAAGAGACACCCGACGCAGCTATCTCGAACCTTTCATACCGACCCTACAAAATATCATATCCGTCACTCCAGGCTTACACTGTTCGTTGTCTCCACCCAGCCGTGTGCTGCAGGTTCAATTTGGAGAGTTTGTCAAACATATGCGCTCGACATGCAAACGCCTCCTTGTAATATGCTGCTGCACTGGAGCTGGGAAGCCAAGGAGCGAGAAGCAAAATTTTAATGAATAGTGAAGGGTTATCAAAGTGGGTACACCAAAGTAGCTACAAGATATAAGATACAAAAATAGGTGTGCGAACAAGTTGGCTTGTGTGACATTACTTCCCATCTAAAATTTACCTCCTCCGCCGTCCATTTCCAATTTATTAGTCACGGACAGTGACGAAAGTCCCAGAGGTTCTAAAGTAGAATTGCAAGATGCGACAAAGACTTACACAGTCATGGGGGTTTAGGAATATACAAAAGTGGATCGAAAATTTCAGCACTCATTGAATAGTAACTTAGAAGTCCAATATGTGGAGTCTTTCGCGGCCAACCGTAAGAACCTACAAACGTTACGAGAAGCACCACTAAACTTAACTATAGAAATATCATCGAAAGGAGCCGTACCAAACTTAGATATGCATTTCTATGCGTACTTATCTTTTCTTGGGTAAGCCAGTTGTAATTGTGTATGGCGATGTGTTCTTGTTCAGCAGTGGCGCCAACATTACCACCTAGAAAGCATGGTAGCATAAGATGTTCTGAACATCTAATCAAAATACGCTTTGAAGAGCAAGTGTAGCTTTTTTTTCTCTGATAAGGAGGCTTTGTAGATCCTTTATAACCGAGGTGAAATGATCAGGCAGCTCAACAATGGAAATACTTCAAAACGAAGTCATTTTCCCCGACCGTCTGAAAAAGCTCAAATGTTCGTTTGAAAATGGTGCAGGAAATTGATAAAGAAAAAAACATCAGAACCAGTTTCACCACCACTTGAACCAGTTTCAACACCACTTTTTCTTGAGATGGTAACAATAGGTGCAATATTGAGAACCCTAATAAAACCGATCAAGTTTGACTGCAAGCCAATCTCCAAGGAAATGAGATTGCAGTATGCACAAATACAAAAGTTATCGACATCATAATTGCTTTTCACATTTTAAGCACATATTCGTGAGAAGCTGGCTTGCATAATTGTCTCTTAAGCATCTGTTTTACGGTATCTCATTATAGGTCGCCCACCTTACTCGTTTCGATATATTGGAGCCTTCAGTTTAGCTTTCCATAATAAGACAAATATGTAAGTTTAAGCATTGAGTTCTTGAGAAAATGAAAAATTGTTCTAACCAAGTGCAATTAAGAAAGAAAGTGGAAAATTGTGTCAAAACAGCAGTCTTGTTTATTTTTGTTAACGTAATGTTTTCTTCTATTTCATCATTAGGAAGATGATACGTATACGTACGACTGAGCCTCTATAGTCAAACTTGACATCTAAGGCTGACACTTCACAAATGTACAACTTTTCAGCCTGCTTACATGAACCAGCTTTATTGAAACGAGGATAGCATCATACTTCATCATACAAGCACAATACTTCCACAAAGTGTTCTTCGCCGATTGACCAAAGTGATCGCGTAAGGACTTTTTCTTGGAAGAGTTGTCGATATGTGTTTTATAACCTCATTGTTTATGTGCGTCCTCGTGTTTACTTCATTGAACGCGCTAAGAATACCTCATTCCTTATTAAAATGCCATCAAGATTTCAAACGTGGCGACAGTGGCCGTGAGTAAGCATTGCCGATTTTACAATCTTTCAGTCGTTTTTTTGCGTCATACTTATATCGCAACAGTAATTTCTTCTGCAAGACTCCCTAGCGCTATTCATTTCTGCGCTTGCTATTTCACTGCTAGCAATTTCGTGCGAATGGCATAATGCCGAGTTGCCTTTTCTGAAACGGCTACTTTTACGATAAATCATTTAACTGCCTGAAGCATAGCCATTAGGCATCTCCGGAACCCGATAGATACCGCATCTTATTTTTTTTATTTTTGTATATATCTTGTTATCTGTTGTGCTCGCCACGAGTGCCCTACAAGGACGGGAAGACGACTTTTCCCATTTCATCCCGTAAACGCGGAAACTTTCAGTAATGGCATACTTTTTCGAAGTTTTATATTGAACCGGCATGCTTTGTCCTAAACAATAGTAATCTGATTCTCGCAAAGCCCATGCCTGATACTCTATTTATTATCAACGGAATAGCTTTTGAACGAATCAACAGTCTACATAAAGACAGTACATTTCTTAGAAACAGCTTTTGTAATGGAGGTGCCGTAAATTATAGTAATGCATTGTTGTATGTGCGCGTACGCGTTCCTGTTTTTCCCTTTGCTTTTCTACCAATTTTTCTTCCTCCAGTGTAGAGTAGCAAACCATGGGCAACCTGGTTTAACCTCCACACTTTCCCATTTATTTATCTTTCTAGCTTGCTCTACACTACGCTAGTTTCAGGAAGGAAGAATGTAATGCTCATAGGTCTCTACACCAAACGGAATAATAAGATTAACTGGTGCCAACAATATGTAATTTCGACGCTGTATGTCATGCTACAACATGTATATAACATCACGCCTATCGCTGGAGTGAAACCTATACTGCCTCTGTGTATTCTAATAACAACGCTGCTTCCTCATGACTGAACGAGAAATAAGCATAATATCCGGGCCATCGTGGCTTTCGCCAATATTTACAGAATACAGCTCCGCTTACCTACGCGTGAAAATGTGGTTCTTTATAAAGGTTACCGTGTTTACAGTGTGTTACTCGTACGGTGATGGTGTCGAAAGTGCATCTCATTCTCCTTGTTTTCTTAACCTCGGCGAACAAAATATTTCTCTTTCATCTTCGCGTCAGTGGTTGCTCTTACATACCGCTTTTGTTGTTGTTGTTGTTGTTGTTGCTGCTGCTGTTGTAGTTCCCTTTGGGTAACACGTAATGTTAAAATGTTTTTTTTTCTTTCTTTCAGTCGCTATATTAAAATCTTCTTGTAGGTACTGTCGTTATTGCTTCAACGTCTTCAACGTCAAGTTCTTGTATTTCTGTATTTTAATGTTGTAGTTCGCTCGGAAGAAAACAAATATATTACCCAATGCTGACGTCTGCCTATCTGAAGAGGCATATACCTATAATACTGCTTCCTCAAACTCAGTGACATTGTGGAAATTTGTTTCGTCGTTTACCAGCCATTTTTACATCGGTCTGCGCGCACCGTCACATTGAATGAACCTGCGTAAATCGTTGCTTTTGTTTTACGCAAGAAGCAAAGCAGACGGACTTCATAGCATCCGTTTGTTACTATTGCACAGACATTCATGCAGTTCAGTTTAGTTGTTCGGCAAAATATTCGGTGCTCACTTTACTACTACCTATACCTTCGGTCCTAAGCTGATTTCTTACGATGAAAAAGGCTTTTGAAGAGATTACTTACATTTGCGGCGAAATTTTTATCGAACGTGTGCTGCCGGTGAAGGCAATTTGAAGTCTCCTTGGAATTGTGGAGTTACTTAGGCAGAAAGCATTAGTTCTTTTTTTCAGCACACTACGAAAAAAATAGTAAACTTAATTTGTGAGTCTGCTGACGCAGGAGCAGACGGGCTCAAGCCAGCAGCAGTAGTGGTACTGCCCGAATTAGTATTACGAATACGCGCAATATATTTGTTGTATTCTAGTCCTGCGCTGTTCTAAGCGGAGACAAAATACCAAAAAAAGTTTGGGCGCCAATCCACGCTGTGAACGTGGTTGGACTTCGAAGCCGTAAGCGACACCTAGAAGGATTACCCGTTGCGACATGTCTGGAAATTATTCACATGGCGACATTCGCATGCACTTTACCTAATTAAGAGCCCAAGATGTTTCAACGGCCTGTGACTTGCCTTCCGCCGCTACTTCGTTCACCTACAAAGAGTAGACCAGAGACAAGCGGCATGCACCCTACCTGGAACCAGTCAATTACACACGCAGCAACCAAATCCAAATTCTGCGTCGAGATATTTCTTCCTAAGTTTATAATTTCCATCCTTGAAACGATTGATTGCATTGTACCTACGTCGCTCTTCGGCTTCATGAGGTTCATCATCATCCTTCCGCGCTTGGCACTTGCGCTAAGCATCCTGGACACGATGTTCATCCGTGGTACGAGCACGACGCCGTTGTTCACATTGTTGTTTCTGCTCTCTTCGATGCTCCTCGTATGCACGCTGCTCTTCATGAGTCCTCACTATACGTGGTGAACCGCCGTGGTTGCTTAGCGGCGATGGTGTTTCACTGCTAAGCACGAGGTCCCGGGATCAAATCCCAGCCGCGGTGGCCGCATTTGGATGGGAGTGAAATGGGAAAACATCCGTGTACTAAGATTTAGGTGCACGTCAAATTTAGAACCCCAGGTGGTTCAAATTATTTCGGAGTCCCCCACTACGGCGTGCCTCATAATCAGTTCGTGGTTTTGGCATGAAAAACGCCATAATTTAGATTAAATTGCGTCTCCATCTTTGTGATGTGCATGCCTTACCGTATGGTATACGTACGCATGTGTTGGATTTAAAATTAAATGCGCAGACTAGCACTTTCATACCCACCATATCTGAATTGGCAAGTTTACTCAACTAACACTTGCAGAATTATGAAACACTGTTTTCATAGTTGTTTGGCCAAAGGCTTCTCAGGCTCTATCACTTCCAAACACAGCTCTATGAACCCTAATAAAAGTCACGGCCTCATGATTCTCGCTATGGATTATCCAACTGTAACGTCATAACTTCTTCTGCAGCTGATGTGGGGCCTTCGAGATTTGAGCGATAGATTTTTTCCGCAAACTTTCAACGCCTAAATACCGGGTACTTGGCAGCTGTGAATCATTTCAACAACCACGTGCAATCTGGATGGCGTTGTCGTTAAATAGTGACCCCATAGATGGTTTCAAAGTTGTTTTGCTCCAACCTCCTGATTCTTGGCGCATCCACTATATGGGTATGTGCCATCCCTGAGGCCCATCATCATATTTTTCATGTACGCCCATCGACCCTGTTTTTCACAAGCATGACGATGAAAAAATACACGCGACCACATCGCTATCTTGTCAAGAAAGAACTTCTATGCAAAGCCCACACTGTCATCTTCATTAGCTACCGTATAGTTCGCTATGGCCACCGAAGTACCGTCGCAGACACTCCCGCTCGCAAAGTTGCTGCGGAGCACAAAACATTGAAGTAATTACCTGGTCTTGATGTTACGTGACAGCGCAGTTTAAGGAAGTCCACCATTCTCAGGCTGGGTAACAAAAATTTGTTACGAAACATCAAAACACGCACCAACTCATCGACCACCGAATCTGGAGGCTCAGGTGCATCGCGGTAAATTTGTTGAGCATGTGATACGCTCGATATAAAATGTTTTGGCACTGGCGGGACGTTGACATCAGCATGGTGAACTGCCATTCACGTCTGCAATGCACTTAGGAGGCCCAGAACCATCTTTATGTCGTATGGTATACGCGCCTCATTTTGTACGGGAAGAAACCGTATTTCATTAAGATGCATGGGAAATTCGTTTTTAAATGTCCTCTGCAATATGTACCCGTGAACTTTTGGGTCCCTGCATTCAATAAACATGTGTTCAATGGCTTCGATTTTCTTTTTACACAAAACACTGTCGCCAGTGGTCTAATGAACAAATGTGCCAATGTGCTCAATGCATTATAATGCAGGTAGCGTGTTAAAGGGGGGAGGGGGGGGGGGGGCTGTGTAGCTAAAGAAAAATGCCGTATTTCAGGGTATTACTGGCATTTGCCTCAGTCGCTTTAGCACCTAACAGGCCTGTACACCGGCGTTGGCACGATGTAATACACGAAATCCCGATACAGCGTCAGTAGAATGTCAGCTTGCAGCACTGTAAGAATGCAGTAATGACAAAATGCGTGATAGCTCGGAGGCTAGCTTGTCCGGCTCTCAAATGAACGTTCCTTCAGTGATGGCAGTTCGAATCCCAGTAAAGTCGGTTATTGACTACAACTAAGCGTGGTGTAAAAATGTCATCTCTCAAATTTGAAGCAACTAATACCAGTAAATATATCTAAAAGGAAGCAGTGAACACATCATCTGATTTGATACAATTGCCCAACATCACTGGGAAGCCTCTTCTACTCTGATATTTTATATTAAAAGGACATTTGAAAGAACTCCAATGTGTATCTAACTTCTCTAACTTTGTTTGCACGATCTGTTTGCAGAGCAGCAGATAACTTGGTTTCAATGCACACTAGCTAGCGTGCGTTTATGCATGTTAGAAATACGCTGAATTCGCGAATGTACTTGACAAAAACAAACCTTACTGACAAATTGCGCACTCTTTCCATTTTGTCTATGTTCACCTAAGTCCACGTATCCCCCATTGTACTGGTAGCACGTACATCTCATACAGAAGTAATTTGGTTGTTTGTTTTTTCGTGAGGCCACTCCATTGAACTATGAACCAGATTAAAGACGGGAGTTAAATCGAAGCTGTTTCTCCAAAACTTTGGAGAAACAGCTTCGATTGTTTTTCTATCGTGGTAGAAGGATTTAACTTTATTGCGGAAAAGTGGAAGGAAAAAGTAAATAAAGGTTCACTGAAAAAAAATAGGAAAAGCCTCAGGAGTTCATCTTGTGCCTCACAGAACAATTAAGGACAGCGACAGATCAGGGTCTCTTGCGTTTCGGTGTTAAGCTTTTTCTAGGGCACGAGCACAAGCAGGCATAATCGCAATGCCCTACACGTAAGCACAGAGCTAACAGTGGTTTCCGCCATGTTGTGGTCGTTCGTGCGGAAGTGTCTCGGGCCATTCTCTATGGTTTGCGGTTTCTCGGCACATGAAAGTATATGTCCTGTGGCAACATCATCGTGGTAGCGGGAGCCACAGTAGCGATATTTTTTTTAAATCTGTGTACTTGAGTAAACCGGGAGACTGGACTACTCAAGTGTTTCAGCTTTGCATAATACGAGAGACGTAAGACCCTATGCGCATGCGCTGTTTCCCCGCATGCCCGCGGTAGACATGGCGAAACGCTTTCACGTACGGTTATCGCCTATCAAGTTAGAGCACGGATACAAATTAAATCGCTCCGCATCGCCAGTGCATCTCAAACGCTGACGCTACGGCGCCGTCTGCTAGGTGAAAAACAATACACTTTCTCGACTCGGTGCCGTCTCTCTAGGCTAAGCAGGATCAAAACGAACAGCTTACCTCAAAAATAAGAAGAAAACACCGCTAATACCTTATCCTTATCAGGCTATAGATCTAAGTGATGGTTGATTTTACAATCTATTAGTTGCTCTCACGACGAAGAGCAATTACCATGACAAAGTTCATTTCGAAGCGGGCGGTCTGGCCTTGTCTAGGCGTTACCCTGTTGTCACGGTAACCTGTGGTAGTCAGCGGTATAAGACGGTAAAAGCACGGTAACCTGCTCTTTAGTCAGTGGTATGTAAGACCCGCTCTCACAGTGGTCCTGACGCATCCCATATCAAGGCAACGTATTACGTAGAACGCAAAGCTAAATCTTTCTAATGCTTGCTCTAATGTGATGTACAGGGATTATGTTCTATTAGTGATAATTATGATTGGTAGTGTGAGACAAGGGCAAGAATACGGTCGACCGTGAGACGCGGTGCTAGAGTGGTACGAGGCGGTGCTAAGCGACGAATGGGCCTGGAACAGTAACTACATTTAGCGCACTGGTATGATACAGTGCATGCTGGCATAAAATTGAAATAAATGCCGTTAGCCAGAGTCAGACACGGGCCTGAGTGCGTGCCATCCAGAAAAATGCTTAGATGAACCAACGCCACCGACGAGATAAGCGCATCGGGATGTCAAGAAGACTATAAAATATGCCATATTACAAGCGCCTCTAACGCGCTCACGTTATCTCAACCAGGTTAGCAGTGTCGTGACGGATGGAACATAAACTGAAGGTAGCGCGGCCAGCGAGGCAGACGGGGTTGCTGAAACGCGTTTCGAGTCGTAATCGAATGAACGCAGCTGGACAGGAGGCCACAAGGGCAACACAATGCAAGATGTTTTATCCTGGAACGCCCAGGGCATGTAAGGCGAAGCATGCAGAGAAGAAAGTATGAGCACACATGGGATGAGTTGTTTCGCACAAGCCCACCTCAGAGCCTAAGTTAGAGCAAGCACGCCGACGACATATGGTCAGCAGCAGAAGTTACCGGCGGAAACAAAACTCGGTTGCCGAGCGTAACTTAGCTTATTCGGTCAGGAGCAAAACTTAGTTGTGCACGCGTACCTTGTGGGAAGCAAAAGAAGTTCCGATTTGTGTTGCACAAATAAGGTGCAGCGTTCTCGAAGCTACCCATAGTTCGAGCTTACAAACAGCCAGAAAGTGCTGTAGACGCGTCACGGCTTTCCTGATTGGCAAAGTATCGCGAGTTCATTGGCGGTCACAATAGCCGGCAAAAGCTAATGTGGCTAGCGACTGTATTTCACGCAGAACATACCGCTTTTGGCACGCATCGTACCGAAATTGGGACGAGGGGACGTAGTTTCTGAACCTCTGCTCGACTTAAAGTAACAAACTCATTGTTTAACCGGGAGACTAGTGTGGCTTACAAACTCATAAAGAAGTAAGAGAGCTAAAGCAGGAATCACTAATCGCATCTGCTAGATAAACGTTTCGAGAACTCCCCTCATGGTTGTCTGCGTTCGGTTCTATATCCTGCATGATACTGTACGCTTCTAGAGGGTCCGGGTGTAGTTATCCGAGGTGCCGGCTGGCCCGCGCTGAGCCAATAAGTCCCGTCCACGCTGCTCGCTGGCGCAGGTCTCCTCGCAAAGCCGGATCGCATTAGCGAATTGAGCTAAGCATAATTATCAGCCACTGAAAGTAGGGACAAAGTGTAACTCGCAGAGATACCAGGGTGCGTAGTCGCGAAAAGAGTAGATACGTCGTACACTCTAACTCTTCATAAGAACCACTTTCAAATAACTCGGATGCTGGCCGTATCATTAGCGAAGATGGCCGGGCAATAACTGAAAACATTATTGAACGAAAAGCATTGTTAATTCTATTACGTTGGTAAAAAAAGGCTCTTACGCAAGAGCTCTACGTAGGAGCGCCTGACAGGTATTAGTGACGAGTCTTAACGGTCATATTACAGAAGTGGATCAGCCAGAGGCAAAGTGCACTCACATATAATAAAGTTTTACTACTATGCCACTAAGACCGGTATTAGGTTGTGAAGAATCGAGACTGGTATTTAGCTATGCAGAAGTGCTCATGCTAGTACTCTACGCAAGAGCGAATTCCTGTCAATCGTCATGTTAATTGTGAACGAAAAGCTTTGTGAAAATGGCTTCTCTGAAGACGGCCCACCGATGGCAAACTGCACATTGTAAGGACTGCGCAAAATTGGGCAGCCACCTTTGGTAACAATATGTCCACCATCACCAATATTTAGCTGGCAACTTCTCTTGCAGACAGCTTTAGCGTGTAATCTTTGTGAATTGGAACCCTGTTCCTTTTGCACTGGCAAGGCGCGAGTTCAATTATTTGCCGTCCTACGGCCGCCGAGGGCTCAGAAAAATGCGCTAAGTCTTTTCCTCGACGTTTGCCTTATTCCATTGTCAAGATTGGGTACGAGAAAGAATAACAATCTATTTCCAAAGAGACGCGGGGCCTCTCAGAATGCGTTCAACTCGCAAGGGAATCTGTGCTCTTCATTTCTCTGCCGGTACAGGTCGATGCTGCTCCTTACGTTAGCAGAATGTGGGCCAAAGTTCATCTGTCTCGAGCAACGAGATCTTCTGCTGGGCCCGGATTAACGAATAAGCGGATAATTTCCCTCCTAGTGCAGCACCTTTCCATCTCAACGCAGGGCCCCATATTGAAATTAGCCACAAGATTCCCGTTCTTCCATCGTCCTGTTATTTTGTAATACCTATTAGATTATGCGGTACTATTACGTAGCTCTGACTAGCATTTACTGTTCGACTCGCTTTATGAAATACAGGTTGCTCAATGAATGAACAGCATACGAAGTATAACATTTTAGGCTAGGAAGGTGAGAGCTGCATGCAATAATTGTTTTAATTTACCAGTTACTCCCAAAGTACATGGAAGTCTACTTCTAGAATTTTATGTGTTTTCTGAAATGGTACACCCCACAAAAAAGTATCTCACAACTTTTTGCAATCTCTAAAGAACTCACTGGTAACCATTAGGTGTCGTCCTCTAGTTATGGAAATGATGAGGAATTGAGTGAAATATGAATATGCTGCTACATGCTGTTATATTGAACGCCCATGTTGTTGTTCGACCCGGTGCTAGCCTTGTTAACTTGGATCCAAAAAAAAGGTGTTGAGTATTTTTTGTAGCTTTGATGAACAATAATTAAATTGAATTAACTCGAATTGAAATGGTCGATTCGGCGTCGAGCCGACAATAACGATAGGCTCTGAGATTAGCAGAAAGCTCATCAGATTAGCACGTTTTCGCACAGAAACTAATAATATAGATAACATACTACTGAGACTAGATGGATAATAAACAGCGCTAACGAGAAGCTGCACACTTTTTGATTACAATACTGAAGGAGCACGTGTGAAGGCACCTTGAATGCAACGTTAACGAGCCGAAGAAGCGACAAACCATTACAACAGGTACGAAACGCCTGATTTGACTCAAAACTAAATGGAACAACAAGCAAATGAGCAGAACATAGCATGCCCTTACAAAATGCCTTGACACAATTTTTTAAATTGTTACTGCTTACGAATAATCTACAACTATCGTGGTGGTGCAGGGGTGAAGTGGCGGGCACGATTGCAGGCCCCAGCAACCACCATTCTCGTAGGAAATAGAACAACACTTGTACCTTGAAATTTAGGTACACGCTGAAGAACCCTAGGAGAACCCACGCTAAAGTAAGCCGCAACCCGCCACTACGCCGTCTCCCTTAGCCTGTGTATTACTTTGGGACGTCAAATCCCGTAATTTTAACGCGATAGCGCAAATGGCCCTGAATCGCAGAAAATCCGGCTTCGGCGTCGGTGTCGGCGTCAGTGTCGGCTTCGGCGTCGGCGTTAAGCATCGGCGTCTGGCGGAAATAATCATGACTAACCACATCATCTCGAACCACACCGACCCCACAGGCCCTCCACGTGACGCAAGGCGTTAGTGAACAAAAATTGAATTTATCAATATAAAATCCGTCAGAAAAATCTTAAAGCACGACTTAACCACAACTTACAGAGGTGATAGCGTTGGATTGTAATCTGAATATACTATAAAAAAGCCTGATAAGCAGCCAGGGATCTTTGAATACTATCGCGTTCCACTCTTAAAGGCGAAGCTTAAGCAGCTTCCAATTATGATGGTATTTCACTGTACTTTGGTCCTGGGCAACATTGAGGGGAATGTTGAAAACCGCGCCTTTCTAAATTTTGATCGGGCCCCATGTCGCAGAAAATACGCGGTGTCCGTGTCGGCGTCAACGGCGTCCAATAACGCTATCGCGTTCCACTCTTAAAGGCAAAGCTTAAGCGTACCCTAAGTTTTTATTAGTTTTTTTTTAAATAATCAGCAAAGTTTATCAACTTTATCGTTATGGGTGTCTAACCAGCCTAACCATTATGTGGAGGACATCATATACTTCAAAAATTAAATTTTAGGAAATATTTTTTATACAGACAATGACAAAAAACGAAAGAAAGTACCTGAACCTTCATCATATTTTTCATAACCGACTACATTCCCTGCATCCAACTTTAAACCTTCGCATGCTGCGAGGACTGCAAAGAAGAAACGCGACCCTTTTAGGCGGTCCTATGGTTTGGCGTGGCGTTCAGCAATGCCGAGGCCTTCCGCATAAGGATGGCCAACACCACAGCCTATGACCACTGCGGTGAGGACCAAACTATCAGACACATTCTCTGATAATATCCGAAGTCTTCAGCTCAGAGACACTCACTCAGTGAACAAGTTGGACAACCGTATACTCTGCCGAAAGAGATAGTTCCACAATTCAGACGCGACTCAGTATCCCATCCGAATACGTTAAAAGCACTATTGCATTTCTTTTTTTTTAGATTAACCGGAAACAGTGAACGTGTTTAGGACTTCAGTTTGTTTATCTTTAACTGTCCTCCTCCTATCCTTGCAAGTCACCCTTTTTCCTCGCCACCATGTAGCGTAGCAAACCGGAGACTTTCGTCTAAATAACGCCCCCCCCTCTCTCTTCGCTCACCGGACGCCTTTCTAGTATCACACATACTATCACACACATAGTATCAAACACAGCAAAGATGAAGGTGGCCGACATTACGTTCCGCATGCTTCAACAACACTGTAAAGAAGCTCTGGGGCAATTCTGCACATAAAAATGTACCTTAGATTCGACACCGAGTGGCCCCTAGAGGATGATTAAAGCTCTGACAGTCTTTAGGGCTCTTCATAAGTGGTTCGATGGTAAGTCTTTTGAAATGGTCGATACAGTTGTTTTTTTTCAAACCCTTCAATTACTTGTCATTGCAAACTAAACCGTATGAAGTTTCGTTATCATATCACGTTCGTAGTTCCTTCAAACTACGTATTTTTTCAGGTATTTGAACTAGCACAAAACCTCAAGCCGAACTCACAACTGAGATCATTCATTCACTGGAAATCAATTTCATGCAGTTTCAACTGCGCCAGCCAGTACAGCAAAGGAATAGCTCAAGCGTATCTCTGTTTGCATATGTTTCAATAGGACCAATTGGACCTTTGTTGGGAGACGGAAATCTATACACCTTGAAATGGGAGATGAACATCGTTACTGATTTCACTGGCAGTTCCTCAGCAACAGCACAGACTTAGGATCTTGACTCAATTGCAAAATATTCTCATAATCTATTTTAAAATTCACTTTGCCGTGTGTTGACGGAACACTATTTCCACCAGCCTTGTATAGTAGTAGACAGAAGTGACCCGAGCACTCCGAGTTCGTTTGAAATTCCCAGAGAACTTGTATCCCACGCGTTTGAGATGTAGATATCAATTTCCAGCAGGCTTTTACGGTCGATTTTCCCGAATCAACCGGTCTTCCACGACCATTAAAGATTCTATGGTATGATTCCAATAAGCCAGCCTTTCAACCTTGCTTTATAAGAAAACAGCATCACAGTAAAATTTTCTTTCCTCAGCTCTCGACTAAACTAGGTGCACCATCTCAAAGTTAGACGTGAACTTTCCTCGCACTGTGTGGTGAATAATTTAGAGGCATCTAACGAACCGGAATGTGGAAGTGGATCGGCGCCGACAAAACCATTTTATAGCTTCCTTTCAAAGTATTTCGAAATCCCTAAAACAAGCCCTCTGAAAGGACATTATTTTTGTTTTCAGACCATCTGCAGCGAAATCTTGCCTCTCGTAAAAAAAAATACAGTTTATACCTAATGTGTAACTACAGACCATGCTCTTCGCAATATTTGTGTGTGTGTTCGTGCAAAAAACAAAAAAAAAAAACAAATGGGTGTGCCAGAGGCAGCTTGCATAAACTCGGGTTTTCCAGAGTGAAACAGAAAAGAAATCATCGGCACTACAGTTCAACTGGAATAATGCTCAACGCAGAATACTAGGCCTCGCCCAAGCCTGTGTGCCAGCTGGCTCCGTCCGATGTGTAGCGTATGCGTCAAGCGGCTTCACTTCCAAGGTGTCTTGACATATTTTATATCGAAAAATAATGATTTTTACCTTTCCCAGAACACCGCTTGCAATTCTTGGATTGGGGCCTTGTTCTGATTAGCATGTAGCGGCCTAGCACATCGCTAAGTATGCCGGTTCTCTGCTATATATAGGTCATTATGAATGCTGTAAGTTAGCCCTTTCCGTCATGAAGTTCGTATGATGGACTGCCGAGAGTGAGTTAGCTGAATAGTTGTTTTTCCCAGGTACTGCAGACATTTACGAAATAAAGTAAACGGGATTGCATTTTTTGTTAAGTATGTATAATTACATAATAATTAAATATAAGTTTAGTATACATTCATTTCTGGCGCGTTTCCTTTCATAGAAAAAACAGAATGTTCAAGTCAAACAGGTGAACAAGTTCTTCCACAGAATTTCTAGTAACTGGAACATTTTTGTGAATATGTTCCACTTACTTTGCAGAACCTGTGTAAGTGAGAGAATTACTAGAAAATAAAAAAAAAGATGCGCAGGTACAAGCAGACATGTTTGAATTTGCGTGAATAGAAGTTTTAGTGAAGTTGTTAATGAAGTGCTGTACAACTAATGACGATGCAATAAGACAATGAGATGTCTTAAATCTTGGACAGGTACGCCTGGCGACTTGTCTAGCATGTTCCACCAAGACGAAAGCAGTGAATTGAAATGAAAAGCACATTACAGCGTCAAGTTTAAAAAACATGCGCAGCAACTAAACCGACACCACAGCGCACAAAATACTGCAATATTGTATCTTATTGGGACAGTGGCTCTAAAAAATGGTTAGAAATGCATTCATTGGGCGAGATGTACACGCAGCGCTAGCCCACGCGCCAAGTGCAGTCCATCGGTAAAGGCATGGCAAGCCTTGATGAATAATCGTTGCAAACATTACAGTGCTTCTTCTTAATGGGAAAAGCCTGCAAATGCAGATAAAGTGGACCATGTCTTCCCGTACGTTCCGCAAGCGGGTACAGTGGCGATCTTATCAGTTTAATTTTGAAGAAGTTTTTATTATTTGGTACATATAACCGAACACCGTATAAACATGCTACATCGCACCGATTAGTTCCACACTGCATGCGACACCCGCACATCGAATCGTAAGTGCCCATTTGTCAGTGCTGCTGCTGAAAGTCGGTCCAGACAGCCCGCTGCGCACTATACACTGTAAACAAAAGTAACGCGAAATGGGAGTAAACCGCTCGTCCCGTATCGTATTCCCGTTTCTGGTTTTTTTTATACTACGTAGCCGTCGGGTTAAAATTTCATTCGCATGCTGACCGTGTTTTTGCATGTAAAAACGGGATCATTTTTTTCGTCATGTTGAAGGTTGTTGGCGAGGGGAGTGCTGTTTCTGTAATCCTTTCACGAAGTTCTTGCGGCTATACGTGAGAGTTATTCCTGAAAGCCCACCGGTTATGGCACCAAGTGCCATGCTTTCGAGAATATATGACGCCTCATCTTGAACCGGTGGAACCATATTTCCTCTTAACGTAGGAAAACGAAGACCACAAAACGTCGCGATGGCTGGCTTGCTACGGCAGCTGGAGCTTCGGCCAAAGTGAAACATGTGCACTACTTGCATGCACACGTAAACGAACAAGTACGGCCATACTGTGTGCACAGCTTTCGCTACTCAACCAACTGAAATTTATAGATTGCTCAGTTGTACACCCAACAAGCACTTACGGGATCCGTGCTGCCCTACGTACTTCTCTTCGACCCCCGCTAACGTCAACACAGCAATATTTTGGCCGATGCGCCGCCACGGCATGTTTTCCTATAGCGTGGTCGTGCCTGTCGCCGAGTAAAGGCTTAACTGGAAGGGACGGAGCTTGTGAGGGCTTGCGGTGTATAATGGTAGTATTTAATCACGTCCTCTTGAGCAGGGTTCTAGATCACTTGGTTTTACACTCCATAAAGTTGGTTTCTATTCCCGTGATCTAAAACTCCGTACGTTGTAAAGTCGGCTAATGACATCATTTTACTACATTCCTTAGAGGTGGGAGTAAAACGATGTAATGTATCACATTTTACTCCAACATGCCAGAGTATTTTTTAAGTGCAAGGGAGTTTTCAAAGCGCATGAGCGGCGAAAAACCCAATCTCGGCTTTTTTTTTTTTTTTTTTTTTGCGAACAGTGTTCGCTGAACAAGACGCAAGAGCTCCTAGAGAAAAGTGTCCTCCGTCACTCCTAGAGGAAGATATCAAGAGTCACTCTGTTGAGTTCCGTGCTGAACCAGCTCCGTAGCCCTATGCAGTCCACGTGTAAAGTGCCCACTACGTCACAGTGGTGGGCCAGCCACTGAAGAGCTACGCTTTGCTGCCTACCACAGCGTCGGTGTACAAACAGTTGACGTTGACATGCAGGTCATCCGGGCTACGTGACATTTAGGATAACAGGGTAGCACGTGAGTATATAACGGTGGTCCAGGAGCTCACTGGCTGCTTTAAGCTGTAGGTGAGAGTGACACGCAGTGCATCCAGTTCCGTGGCAGTGGTAGTGACGATCAAGTTGTTTGGAACGCCATGAGATGTGTTGTAACGTAATATACTTTATAGCTGGCAGCGGGGTTCATCATTCACTTTTTAAGCCTGGCATAGTCGTTCTGATACACCAGGCACGTAACTTCCAAGAATCCAGTAAAAACGCAGAAGGGCTATGTTAGTAAGGTGTGGAAGAAGGTCGATTAATTCAACGAGATATGTGGCCAGCAAGGGGATGTTCGGGGACTCTCGAAACAAATTGCACTCGCGAGGGTTTTAATTTCTGCGTTTGTGGGATTTCAGGGAGAGGCACTTGCTGTTTCCAATTGCTGCGTTCCGCGGGAGACCAAGGCATGTCCTAATGTTCTCGCTTGCATTCCTTCTGAGATTTTTCTTACTAGTTCGGGAGAAGCCGTGCAGGGCACGAAGACGACATCGAAAGGTACCTGCGCAGAGCACTGTATATAATTTATAGAGGGACTCAATAGAGCACACGCCAGCGTTGCTGGAAAGCGTGTGGAAGATAGGAACGAAAGAGGCAAGCGTCTCCTTTAGATGTCATATATCTGGCGACTATGTCTGCTGTCTGTAAAACGTCACACCCAGAAATTGGTGACTGGCAAGATAAGGTATCTGAGCACTGCCTATCCTTCCATGATAATCGCGCTAGCATGTCTGTCTTCGCGAACGCTATCGCTGCCATTGCTATGGCGATATTTTAAAAGCCCCCGACTACGCAGGAACTCTTTTGGTGCTGGTGATCACTTTCTGAAGCCTTGCACAGAGAACAAGCATCGGTGGCCAGAACTCGTTATGCAGATTCCGTCTGCATAAAGAACTAATCTGCACGAAGTGCGACACACATTTGTCCAACCAATACGACAGATGTTCAATAGTGTGAGGCTTAAAAGTCCGTCTCGATGTACTCCACGCGAGAGTTTGTGTAGCGCAGTGACGCCAGGTTTAATTGACAGTTTGACAGTTTACTTTAGAATTACAGGAGCACTAATTGCATGCTGGGCGTCTTACGGGAAGTGAGTCCTCTTAAAGCTGCGGAGCCACCAGGAGGGCATGACTTCATTTAAGATATCTCTGCCATCAGTTGCTTTCATAGCCACATGCGCGTAAGTCACAGTGGCCAAATAGTCCCATATAAGAGGAATATCATCCTGAAAATCTGTCCTACAGAGTGTTGAGGAATGTGTCTGATGACACGGCTAACCGGCTTTACCTGGCGTGATCAGTGAGCCATATGTTTTACGTATCCGAAGTTAGGGAACGCCAACCACAGAAGGGTGGTTTGCTGGGAGAGCCTTGCATCCTCACTGCGCTGTTTTTTGAGACGGGGACCGCTGGGGAGCGCACTTTCCACTGCGGCGCCTAATATAACATTTAACGGAGAAGCGTACGTATACCGAGGGCCAAGCAGCCGCCTCACAGCGCGCATGTCAAGCGGCATATAGGCGCGTTCTCGGGGGCCACACAAACACAGGCACTCCGGGGGTGGCGGCATTCCAGTTGGATACACACAGTACCCGCCGAGCATGGAACGGGAGACCTGCCCGCCGCGCTCGACTTCTGCGGCATGTCCGGGGTTAGTGGCTCGCGGGGCGATTTATGTGTTCGCGGGGCCTCGGACCGGGCCACTAAGGCGTGTGAGACAAGAGGGCCATTGGCGTTCGTTTAAGTGATATTGGTCTTGTTCCAAAAACCGGACTGGAAATTGGGGGCACGTGTTTTTTGATGATCACGCCTTCTTGGAAAAGAACGATTGGTAGAATGTGAGCGAGGGGACCTCTATATATCTGTCTGGGGGAGCGAGCGAGGCAGCGGAATAACATGGACTGGAGGAAAAGAAAACACTCAGTTAGATTACCTGGATGCCCGCCACTAAGTGACGTCGGAACTAAAGACTTTTTCTTGGGACCACGTGTTTTTTTCAACGCGTCTATATATCTGTCTGTATTTTTCATTAAATCCTCAATTGATAGTCTGAGCTGTGTCCGTGTTTTCTTTCCCTCCGTCTATGTTATCTAGCGCTGCCTACGTCAAGGAGCCAACCACAGAGCGTAAAAAATACACAATAAGGCATACAAAAGAATGCAAAATGAATACAAAAGAATGCGAGCTGGGCGTTGGGCATGTGGTTCGCAACGACGGTTGGCTGTGCTATTTCTAAAGTGCCCATTGAATTACTGAGACCCGATGAAAACATGGCTTGGCTACAGTAGGTCCCAGTGTTTTTGTCCGTCCACTAAAATTGGCAGCTTGCTGAACATTTGCCGGAGTGGTGAGTGGCTGGGGCAGACACCGCGTAATTAGCGCTAGGCAGAGGATGTGAAGGCAATGGAGGATGCTGCCGAGGCAACGACGCACCCGCTGCAGTAAGCGTACTGAGGTTATCTAGCTCCAGTACATTGTTGCATTGTGCAGTGTTGCACCTGTGCAGTGTTTGTTAGGCTACACCAAAGAGGCTTTAAAAAAATTCTTGGCCTACACAGTGAACAAATATAAAGCAAAGAGATGATCGGGGCAGCCGCGACGTCCCTCGACTTTGATAATCTCTCAACACAACCACTTATAGAACCACGACTACACAACCAATGATGCCATGAAAACGAACAATGGTCCGTAACTTCAATTTGGCGTGTCGGTAGAATATATGAGGCCTTCTGTTTTCAATAAATTGAGATAATTTTGGTACTGTTAAGGCGTAGCCTGTCAATCAATTATTTACTGCAGTGTCCCTTCACGTCAACGTCTAACACACCAGGTATGTTACCTCCCAACGAGGGCGCATGCGTAAAGTCACGACATCCGCGGGCCCCTCACTGGAGGACTCGCAAATTCAATTTTCTTCAATTTCCGTTTCACGCATGGCAGCTCACGCATAGAGAAAGCTGTCAAACTACTCTACCCCTTGAAACGCCTCAGTGGCAGAAGCCCCAACCCGTAGCATGGCGACAGCGGTCGTCAAATTGCGCAAAACTGAATGGTTGAAAGTACTACACCTTTATTTTTAATTTTTTGCAGAAATTCGGAAAGCGCGTCCTAAGTATTCCACGCACGTTATATAGCAACACGCCAATGTTTTCAGGCACATCGTATCTCGAATCCAGCAAGTACGTGTCATGAATGGAGAGACACGATGCCTGCCATACTGCCCTCTACAATGCCCGTTCCTCTTTCCACGGTTTACGCCGGGGCATGAATAAAATTTTCGATATACAACCGGACTGCCTTTTATGCTTTGGCGTCCTTCAATCACTTACTCGCGATAGCTTTCGTGTCCCTTTTCGCCGCAGTCTTCTTCAACAACGAGCCGTGCTCGTTCGAGTGGATCAGACAATTTGGGTGCGAATTCAAGCGTAGCGATTCCGTCCACGTGTCGAGGCTTCCATCTCTCCGACGAGTGCGACTATAACTCACTGCGTGGAGAGACGTAAAAATTGGAGTTCGTTGTTGTAACTGAAAAAAATAAATGATGAAGAAAAAAAAAGAAGACCACCGGACAAGCTCCCGGGTCACCCGCGATACGTCGAAACGTACTTAATGCTAGATTCTTTGAAAAAAAATGTACTACGCTCTGCAACCGCCACCCATTGTGCGGGGAACGCTGTTGTATGTGACACACTTACTTTTCTTTCCCTTTCCCTCTGTTTTGTTTTTGTTTCCCTCCCTCCGACGTGTAGGGTAGCAAGGAAAGGAACAACCGGGTTAACCTCCCTCCCTGTCTTTCTCACGCACTTTTTCTTTTAGGTGGTAGATGGAGACTATCCACATTTCCAAAAAAGACAACAAATCGAGTCCAGATTCATAAAGCCGTTCTAAAGTGAGAGCACGGGGAAATTTAATTTATTGGACGCTTTTTCAATTATATCATATTTAGGAGATGTCGGCGTCTTCGATTGGCATTTGCTACTCTTCTTGATAGAAAAATTTTAAGAATGCAATCCACAGGGCTGAAAAAATATTAAAAAATTGTGCTAGTACATAATAATACACTTTAACTCAAGCCACATAAAAAACAAAGCACACTCATCCTTAAAGTTTAATCCCATAGCAATGCTAAAACCAAGCGCACAGAAGAAAACACGGTATGAGTTCACTTAAAGCTATGCACAAAATAGAACAAGTTAGGCAAAATTAAACACCAACAATGAGATTAGCTTATACAAACACACTACTCAATATATGACGAGAATACGAAACGAGGTTCGCTCAATTTCTGGGGTCGAATTCACAAAGCTTTTCTTTCGAATGTAGTCTCTGCCAATGGCCAGCCGCTTTTGGTAATAATATATGGGTGAGTCTATTCTGCCGGCAGCATTTGTACCGGCGCGCACTTCCTATTGGTGCTCGGAAGTCATATGACAGACTGCCGGGGGAAAAACGGCCTGAAGGTGCGCCCTAACCTGACATCACATAACCTAATATCACCTAATCTAACCTAGCATACATAACATAACACCCTAATCTTCCAAGAGCCAATAGGAGGTGAGTGCCGGCAGAAATTCGTTGCAGAAGTTCTCCCGGCTGCCGGGAGAATAGCCACTGCCATAATATATTGACCGTCAGGACTCTCGGAATTTTTTTCTTTTATGAACAATGCTAGCGTTAGAGCGTTTTGGGAATACGGGCCTTAATAACTTGGCGGAAGAGAGAGAAGGCACGAAAGTCCCCAAGAAAGGGCCGAAACAGAGGCTGTGTGAGTGCGAGTCCCCCGTTGAATGACAGTTTGTGCTTTTAACAGCGAAGCTGTTTAAACCAGCCGTAATTGTTGTTGTTGTTGTTGCCTCAAACATCATCATCAGCATTGGTTCGACCGTCGTCGTCTTCTCCCACAGTTTAAGCAAGCCGTAATTTGTGCGTGTGCCACAAAGCTATCATCATCAGCATTGGCTCGAGCGTCGTCGTCTTCTCCCGCAGTTTAAGCCAGCCTAAATTTGTGCGTGTGCCACGAAGTTATCATCATCAGCATTGGCTCGAACGTCGTCGTCTTCTCCCGCAGTTTAAGCCAGTCGTAATTTGTGCGTGTTCCACGAAGTTATCATCATCAGCATTGGCTCAAGCGTCGTCTTCTTCCGCAGTTTTAGCCAGTCGCATAGAGTTTCTAAATAAATCTAGTAATGTGAAACTCTATGGCCAATCGTAATTTATTCATGTGTCACGAGGCTATCATCATCAGAATTGGCTCGAGCGTCGTCTTCTTCCGCAGTTTTAGCCAGTCGTAATTTGTTCGTGTGCCACAAAGTTATCATCATCAGCATTGGCTCGAGCGTCGTCGTCTTCTCCCGCAGTTTAAGCCAGCCGTAATTTGTGCGTGTGCCACGAAGTTATCATCATCAGCATTGGCTCGAGCGTCGTCTTCTTCCGCAGTTTTAGCCAGTCGCATAGAGTTTCTAAATAAATATAGTAATGTGAAACTCTATGGCCAGTCGTAATTTATTCATGTGTCACGAGGTTATCACCATCAGCATTGGCTCGAGCGTCGTCGTCTTCTCCCGCAGTTTATGCCAGCCGTTATTTGTGCGTGTTCCACAAACTTATCATCATCAGCATTGGCTCGAGCGTCGTCGTCTTCTCCCGCAGTTTAAGCCAGCCTAAATTTGTGCGTGTTCCACGAAGTTATCATCATCAGCATTGGCTCGAGCATCGTCGTCTTCTTCCGCAGTTCTAGCCAGTCGTAATTTGTTCGTGTGTCACGAGGTTATCATCATCAGCATTGGCTCGAGCGTCGTCGCCTTCTTCCGCAGTTTTAGCCAGTCGTAATTTGTTCTGTGCCACAAAGTTATCATCATCAGCATTGGCTCGAGCGTCGTCGTCTTCTCCCGCAGTTTAAGCCAGTCGTAATTAATTCTGTGGTGTGCCACGAAGTTATCATCATCAGCATTGGCTCGAGCGTCATTGTCTTCTCCCGCAGTTTAAGCCAGTTCGTAATTTGTGCGTGTGGCACGAAACTGCCGTGCCATGGCAACAAGGCTACGCCACACGGACAAGGCTCCGCCGAGTTCCCGCCAACTGAGCGCTACTGTGCATGCGTCCGTGATGTCATCCTGGCGCGTCGGTGCTCGCCGCCCAAAGTAATAAATAAATAAAACAAAATGTTCGTTCTTGGCAAGGCAGGATTCGAACTCGGTACCCACGGTCAGAAGGCGGGAGTCATAAACACTGCTGTATACACCCACGCTTGCAGAACGTGCATTTATGGGAACCATATGGTTGCATTGTACGGACGATTGCAACACAACTTCCTTTGGGAGAGAGGAAGAGAAAATGAGAGCGAAAGAAAGAGAAATAAGGAGAGAGAGAAAGAGAAAAAATGAGAGAGAGAGAGAGAAATAGAGAAAAAAAAGGAAAGATGGAAAGAAAGAGAGAAAGAAAGCGAGATAAAGAAAGAAAAAGAGGGAGATGACATAGCTACAACCAAGAGACGCAATAAATCGGCCAGCTTCGCTCTATCTCGAGCTTTTGGACGGCCTAGTGCAAGCTTTCGCCTTTTTTGACAACTGAAGACAGTCTGCGCTGGCACACCACAAATCAATGGCATTTCTTCGCTACAGTGAACGGGATGCTCTTACAACATTTATTCATCGGACGCTTTTTGTTAACGAATTGCATTCACAAAGGTAACCAGGCGAGTGCTCATAAGGCCCGTCTCTGCATGGGAATCCACCAGGTGGCCAGCTAACTCGAAGAGTTTACAGAGTAAACCAAAGCCATGCTTACTGAGTTCCTTGCAGACAGTGCTTATAAATCAACTGAGTTCAGTAAAGTTCCTAGGGTGATTGAAGTGTGTAATAAAGCTGCGCAAAATAAGAAAGAAAATATGGTTACTAAATCATCCTAGGCAGCTTGCAATAGCTAAAGTTACACTCGCTCCTGCGCAAAACGCGCACCTGCATGATTGGGGCTCAAAACGGAGTTTTTACGCGATGCCTCAAAAAGGTTATGATTTCTGAAAACAAAAAAACAAAACGAGACGGAATTTCTTTAGTCAATTTTATTACCCTCAAGTACACATATTTTATCAAGCGTTCGGCTCCGATTCGTCTCGGGGGCTCGTGAAACGCTCTAAGGGTATAAGTTGTCTAAAAGTGGTTAGTAAATGCCTTATATAAAATAAGTTCTCGTAATAAATATGGCCAATGCACACATTTTAAAAGCGCCTTTTTCTTTATTTTTTCTTTAAAATTTACTGTCTCTTAATTTTTTTTTTTTCAGCTCACTATCATGTTTCGTCACTTATTTATCACGGTGATGGAGTGCTCGGTACGACGGGTGGTCAAAAAAAATGAAAGGAAAGTGAATGAATTGTTCAAAAATATTGAATAATACAGTGATTGCAAAATTGATTTAAAAATAAGAACAGGAGACATAATACATGCCCATTTCAGCATTTTACTCGGAGGCTGTACGTGTGTTTGAAGCACACTCAAAATATTTATCACTTGAGTCAGGCCAAGCTACCCATTGCTTGGCTTTAGTTTGATTGCGAACTGCTAAATAGATGGAACGATTCCGGCTTCATCTATTATCATCCTGCAGTTCTTTAACCATTTATCATCGCACAGAAGCCGGCGACGTACTATAATTTGTTTTCAACAAATACAATCCGCAATAATTAAGTAAAAAATTGGAGGACGCTTAAGCTCCGCCTTTAAGTGTGGAACGCAATAGCGTTATCAAGCCCCGTTCGCAACGCAATTTTCTTTGAGTAGGCTTCACTGCAACAAAGGACGTGGAAAACCAGCTTACAAAGACCAAGCTTACACCGATCCCCTTAAAGTCGGCTTCACTTTTAAACAGAAATGCATTGTTGGATTGTAGTGAAGAGGAATGGCCGGCGCTGCAGCCACATCGCCAGTCATCCGGGAAGCGCAAGCTCGAGATTGCCTGAGCTGCTCTGGTTAAGACACGCTGCGAACACTGCCTGCTACTCTCTTGTCCTGTGTTCGCATTAGATTCTGGTGAACGTTTCACAAGTTTGCTGGGATCGGCTGCGTAGGCGTTGTTCAGCGCGAAGCTTGCGCACGCAGGGTGGCCGAAAACGTCTGCGATGCTGGTTTTGAAGCGAGCCCACGGGCGGAGATTGGCTTCGTGGTTTCTAAACCACAGCTTGGCGACGCCAGATTGATCGAACAGGGAAGACGTTTTTCCAGGGGCAATATAAGTCGTCTTGTATTAAAATGTTAAGGCCCTAGGACTTTAACAGTTGCTTGCACTGAAAGTCCCCAACCATAACTTTCGAGTCTAACACTGTTCCTTCATTATTATTCCTATATCCAGAATAGGAGCGCGCAGTCTCACGTGGATGCTTTATAAATTGCGATCGCTACAAAAACCGCTTCGGCGAATGCGGTATCACTGAAGCACATCATGCTAAAATCGGTGCTTATGTTTGCTGAGTGTTGCAAACACTTCAGTAAGAATGTTGCAAACACTTCAAACGAGAGAAACGAATGCCACTGACGTTCTTAGGAAGCTGTATGGCAAGAACGCATTTGTGTGTCTTCGTTTTTTTTTTAGTTACGTGATCGCCATGTTTAGCACCTGAGGATGACAGATTCATTCGCCTCGCCTGGAGAACCATAATATGTTAGCAAGAAACTCGAGAAACACTACAACATCGACACTGAAGATAAGTGCTCTTCCTTCGGCAACCTGTTAAAACACTGCAAGTATCCCTGGCTTCCCTTTGTACTCCCTGTTGGCAACAGGTGTCACAACAGGTCGCACCAGCTAACACTTCATACATTCCTAAGTACGCCAACTGTTTTCTCATTCAGCGAAATGTGTCGATTGAGAAACCATTTGCTTCTTTGTTTCTGTCTTTGTTTCTGTTTTTGTTTGTATGGTTGTTTGTGCGTTGTGTGTTACAGGGATGCTAGTGTATCGGCCCCCGAGCCCTTCATGCTTACCAAAGAGGGAAGATGGTTCGAGTGACACTTTTTTTTAAGTTCACCAGCTTCGTCCTCTTCTAATTCTTCGTAAAATGCGTATCTGTTCCTTTCAGATTGAAGTTTCAAGAAGTTCTCGTAGCCAAGACCACTTGGCATCTTTTATACTCAAGTGCCTTCTTTACCTGTTTTCATGTTCCTCTCCATGCGTTCTCCGATTCCAAATTTGTTCCTCGTTTAAACCTGAAAAGAATTTGTCAAATAGTCCATACTTCTTAGTAGGAATAGCATTATCTAGGGTTCTTAAACGCGGTTGAAACTTTTTTTTTTAGCACGTCTCAACCAGGAAAGTAAAATTTGCCCTGACTAATGTATAAAGGGGGGACAATTTCCAAACAAACTTTCAAGTCTCCCATTTTCAAAAAAAAAAAGCCATTAAGCACCTTTGACCTTGCAATTGAAACACTCGTAAATTGCGCTCTCCCTGCGCGCGCCGCCCAGAAAGTAACCAATTACGCGTGGGTGCACAGATGGACTTAGCCTAGCCTGTTTGGACGGCAGTTGTGCCACTTGAGCATCTTCTGCGCTTTAAGGACGCGTGTGTTTCACCCAATGGTAACCAACTCAGTCCCTCGGAGGAACGCAATCAACAGGCCTAGAGCTCTTTCCTGATTACTCCTGGCGCTTCATGGATCACTAGGTCTCGAAAGCCTGCGTGTGGAAGATCCCTCTCTTGACGGTGATGTGCAACGCCTTTTATCCCTATGAACTGCGTAAACAAACAGATGAACTGTTCCACATCACCGATCTTAACACATCAGGATTGAATAGGGGAAGCGGACCATCTGGTCTTAAGAGGAAACTTTAGCTCGGTGCCATTTCCGATTCCGCGTGTACAACGCGGAATCGTTTTACCAATACATGTAAAACACATGAATCGCCAATACGTGTAAAACATGTAAAACACAGAAATGCTTTTATGAGACAGCCGCCATACTGATTTCACTAAAATGTCTTGCATTTGAGACAACAAGTTAAGTTTTGTGACTGTTGAAAGCGTAATTTTTATTTAGTTCATGGAAGCTTTTACAGAAATGACCAAGAATTGGTAAGTCTTAAAAAAAAGCAGGACGGAGTTGCAAATGCGTAAGTCTGCACCAAAACCAGATATTGCAGTTCTGTTAACAGAATTTGTTAGAGCATCTCATGGGGACAAATGCGATGTAATTATTTTGCAGCTTACGTGAGATTCTAACAATGTTCACGAGGGTCTTGCACGAGTTCTGCTGCCAAATCATATTTCGTAGCACTGTGTATTTCATCAATTTCATTAACTTTGTACGTACTATTGTTTTGTCTTGTTTTCTTTACAGTTGCGTTTCCGGGAATTAAACGTGACACTTGAGTATAGCTTTAAAGTTTTGCAGTTCCGAAGCAATTATATAAAAAAACTGACTGCCTATAACTAAACAAAAAATTCACTTTCCTAGATGCAAACATGACACGTGAGTTTCTGACAGAATCTAACACAAATGTCAGATTCTCTTGCGGACAATTCATGCAAAGTAAAGCGTAGGCGAAAATTCGTGGGGCGCCGCAGCAGTATTGTGTAAGAGATTCCTTTGTCAAGCGGGTCCTGTTGCTTCGGCCAGACGGGCCATGTGTAAACCAAAAGGTTGCAAGATCATCCCTTTCGATTAAAGGACCCGGGTCTATCACATTTGGCAACCCATTGCGCAGCTTGCAGTAAGTTGAAAACCACAGGCATAATCTGGACAAATAAAAAAATTACTCCATCTCCCGCTAAAGGGGACCATGTGTGGATGCGAAGCAGCGGGGAGATGGTTAGCTTGAGCGGGAGGTGGTGTAATCGGCTTCGCGTTGCCGCGCTGCCTCGACATCCACCGCTCGACGTTGACAACACCGCATATCCACGAAGCGAATGATGATGAGTGGGCGAAGCACCGGGGGATCATTCGGGCAGAACGCCGGAAACGTTCTCCGGAAGCCGGAAGCTGGCTTCCGGAACCGGAAGTGGAACCGGAAGTGAAAGCAGAACCGCAAGCCGGCTTCCGCCGAAGCCGGAGCATGCGCAGTGCGGGTGTGGACGCCGCACGGCGGAGGGAGGGAGGGAGTGACATAGCCCCGACCATAAGCTGCTTCGCATCTAAAACGAAAAGGCCCGCCTCATTTCAGAAGCCTCCTACCCAGAGGTCTACGTCATTTCAGAGGCCTACGGAGGCCTACGTCACTCGCGCTACAAAATAAATAAAAGAGTCGTTTAGATGTATCTAACCGTTAAAATATCCCACTATCTTGTATTACCGCTCTTCGGTCTCGTTTCGCGTTTGGTTGAGGGAATGAATCGTGCACGGGTGCATGCGTGCATGCGTGATCTCTTCTATTTATATGGTTGTTTGTAAGCACTAGACTTTTAGTCATTGAGTCAGCGTTTGTGTTACGTCTCTCTTCTTTGTCCGTGTTTAAATTGTTCGCGCTGTGTAATAGTGCACTTGAGTTTTGTTTTTATATAGCAATTTTCAAGAAATTTTATAAAAATCTGACCACCTAACTATAAAATTCACTTTCTTGGGTTACTAGTTTCTACGTTCTTTGAACTGCAACAATCCTCATCAAATTTCGTGCAGCACTTGTCGACAAAAAGTAATTTTTTTAACAGTGGTGCTGTTTAAGCCGAGCGTTAGTTCATAACCTGTGAACAGAAAATGTGGGCCGATCCTGGTGGTAGTGCAGAAAGGGTCCAAGCGCCACTGTTGCCATGGTCGGACGAGGCGGCGTATCCCAAAGCTAGTGAAATTGTAGTCCAAATGTAGCCCAACTAACAAAAGAGGAAAAAATTTCGTTGCCAAGTATAGTCATTTTATTTACAGTTTTATCTGTGCAAACATTTTCACATTCAACTACGGCAATAATTTTTTGCAAAATCCATCGTAATAAAATGTCCGTGCCGCCATGGCGGTCGACCCTTGACCTCACCAACAGCGATATCATGCTTGCACACAGAATGCTTTTTGGTTGGCTCTCGAAGCTCTCAAGTTTCAGTGAATCGTCGCTGCAGAGGGCGAAATCCAAGTGCTTTTATTTTATTACAGATAGTACTAAGTTATTATTTTTAGTTATTTACATTAATATTAACTACGAACTCTGCGTTTCGCTGTCGTGAACGCGAAATAATTTTCAGTACCGTCGACCTCTCAAGTGACCTCTGACTAAGTAGTAGAAAAGGTCCAGCTGTCTGCGACGGCGACGCGTCCAGACGCGTCCACGTCATCTTTTTTTATGAGTCAAAACCAGTTTTTCGCGCCATGATATCTCGCGTTATTTGTCTCACCATCCTATTTGGTTTTCTCGTTTTTTTTTTCCAGTTAGCTTGGCCCGGATTAGCTGGTACACACTCTATATAGTGTCCATTTACGTCAATCTGCCCGCCATCTTAGGTCTCTAGCACGCCAATAACATGCGTTAAAATAAAGTGACAGACAACAGATGCCACTCGCTGTCTGAATCAGTGTAAGCGAAACTTTCATAGATTACTTCCACAAAACGGCACACCAGTGTAAGACGCGCGCCGTCGTTTTCGGCGACGAGCACGCCCCGAACGTAACTCGCTCGAAATGGTAAAAGGCGCGAGGACGCACAAAGCGCAAAAGTAAACGACAAATTGATAACAGCGGTAATCCAGTGGAAACTGGTTATGGTGAATAAGCAAACTATGTTGATGTACTGATAATAATAATTTCTGGGGATTACGTGCAAAAACCACGATATCAGTGGGAGGCATGACGCAGTGAGGGACTCCTGATTAATTTTGACCATCTGGAGTTCTTTAACGTGCACCTAAATCTAAGTACACGGGTGCTTCTGCACTTCGGCTCGATCGAAATGCGGCGGCCTTGGTCGGGAATCAAACCCGCATCCTCGAGCCGGCATCGTGACACCTCACCTGCTAAGCTAAGACGGTGGGTGATGTTCACGTGGCGTGGTGCCCTGATGTCATCCTGGCAAACAAGTTTCAAGAGTAGCACAATGAGTGCCTGCATCCGTAGCGTTACGGGCAAATCATCTATAAGTAAAAGCACCAGGAACCACCTGTGAGCTTGGGGTGCCATTCTTTTTATACTTTTTCGCATACTCGGCCCACTTCCCCATGGTTGGATTCTCCTCTCCGAGGAGGATCCGATCTTAAGTCCAACCGTTCGAAATGAATCTCGAATGTCATTCGAGCAAGCACGACGAAAAAGTTGTCTCGCAGGAAACGGAAAATGGCCGTAATGCTTAGCTGTGAGAAACGTCGAGCCGGTCGAAAGCTGTGCCCGGTGTGATACTTCACTCACAAAGCCATGGCCGTGAACACACTGGAGCGTGTCTTCTACCCATACTTCCCTTCTTTCATGTCGGCGGCACAATCGCCCGACCCTATTTTGTTGCTCTCCCTTTCTGAGCATAGCCATGTTAGTACACTGTACTGGGAAAAATCGTCCACTCCTAGGCTCATCCCAATGCCCGGAGATCGGGTGTCTGACGGTGAAGCAGGGTGTAAGCTTAAGCGAATCAAAGATGAAAGCCACCCGCTCAGACAACGGCGCATGATAGGGGGTAGGGGCCATCTAGCGCATGCACACATGCACAACCACGCTGCCGGCTCAGTCAGCTAAAACATAGCAGTCGAGATTTCTTCCTACTCTATCAGAGTTACCTCTGGAGCGTGAATTATGGCGGCACATATAGCCCGAACAAAGCGAAGTCGCCGATTTTCAGTAGCCCAAATATAGCCACATAGCCAACTCGTCCGTGTCGACGCCCAAAATTTTTTTCTGTAGTCCGATTTGTCTATATATAGCCAAACCTGGCAACACTGCGAAGCGCAATGGCACATACCCCCGTGAACTAGCGAAGCTCTGCCTGGCTAAGTCTAGCTAAGCATGGTTGGGACTACTTAGGCGTAGTCAGTGCATCGATAACCAATCGACAGCCAATCAATAGCTCATCCGGAAAATTCCGGGTGAGCTATTCCGGGTGAGCACTGCCATTGCTAGGGATGCAATAGGCAGTGCTTAGCCTAGCCCAAATAAGTGGCCGATACCTTGCGATAGCCAATTGATAGCCAATCAATAGCTAATCGATAATCGATCAATAAGCAATGAATTCCGGAAATGCTGGGGATGACTTGGTAGTGCCTAGCCTAGCCCGAAAGCCAGGACTAGCTAGGTGCCCATCAGCTCCGCTGTCTCTTTCGCATTGCGCCTCCAGTGCAACCTACGCTAATTTATATTTTATTTCCCAGAAACTTTTATTGGAGCTCCTAAGCTACCGCTTCCTCCTATATAACCACGCATGCGTAAAAGCGAAGCCAGTTCTGGTGTCATACAGACACTAAATTTCAGTGGGTTATTTTCCGTATCACTTTGCAATTGAATACAATGACAAAGCTGACGCTCTGGTGCGCGAAGCATTGTCAGTGCCGGATTATTGAGAACCCCGACGAAGCTGCACCGCATTGTGGACGCAGATCTATTATTTCTTTCGTACACTCTACGAAGCTCAACTTCAACTTTACTTGGTTAAACGACTTACTCGCGGAGAGGTTATTACTCTCTACTGTATGATCGTCCAATTCATCGAGCATTCTTTGTTTGATTATCACCTCGAAGTTAATTACACCAAACTGCTTCTTTCAATAGCAAGGGTCATGACTCGCCAGTGACTTTCTTTTTCTTCTTTTTTTGTATTCTTGTAACTGGAACTGGCTTCACTATGGCTCTGATTTTCGGAGTTTGCAACAAACAACACATTATCAAGATAGGGCAGTAATTACAGAACTCGAAATTGACTATTTTGCAGCCTACGCGGAGCTCGTCGTAAGGTAATCTTTGCTTTTTATACGTTAATTCCAATTTTACGCTCCCACCTTGATTGCGCCAAACAACCGAAACCAAGGAAAAAGAGACACACTGAGTGTGTTTAGTGCATCGCTAGATGCACTGAACAAACGTGGCAGATCAAAACAATTAAAAAAAAAGACCTCACGCAAACACGTTGTGTTGAAGTTCTAACTTTTCAAAAGATACATTTTTTTTCTGCATTAGTGCACTCGAAGGTGTCGCGGCTCAACATTTGGCATTCTTGACGACTGCTAAAGCTTCGAAATATCCCGCTGAGCCATGTTTCACAATATCGGTTCAATGTTTGGATTCTCTTCATTCTTTAAACTCGGGTTGGCATTCCCTTCAATTGGGGCTCTCTGTCGTGAAATTACGCAAGTGCGAACTAACTTTGGGGGCATTGCTTCAGAACTTATTTTTGCCGGGATCCATTTCATTTTTTCAACTATACGTAGAAGCATGCAGCCGGCGGCAGTACGGCTCCCTTGATTTGTGGTCTAACACACAGTACTTTGATGGAAAACTTATACTTTATTTCGACAGTTATTAACCTTCGCAATGTAGTGGTTTCGTCATTGAGCTATGGAGTCTCACTTCGTTATTCTTTGTTATTGATTATTTTAGGAGCCTTTGTATGTAAAGGGGAATGCAACAGGACAAGAATGCTTTTTATTGGCTACGGCTGTAGAATATCATCTCTAAGCGTTTACTTGGAGGGCTGGTATGACGTCATTGTGGCTTTGTTCTTCTGGTGAGCAATACGAACCTAAACATCGCTTTTTTCTCTCTTTTTTAATCTCTTGTCAACGGCTAATAATCTGTAATAAAGGAAACTCTCGAAAAACCACTCGTTAGACTACTGTTTGATTTCACCCTTCCTGTGCTGCTATTTTTGGTTGCCTTAACTCTTGGCCACAGTAAAAGGAAGGTTTGTAAAGGCATTCCGACATTTATTTTAAATGTCACGTGGTTTAGTTGTTAAATTCAGACCGTACCATTTCGTTCTTGTCTTGCTGAATTCGTTCCCTTCTTATTATATCTTTATTTTCAGTTATTCCGTCGCTGTCACTATTCCGTAGTTTTTTACGTTTATTTTCTATTTATAGATGCTCTGACTGATATTTCTGTGACCCAATTCTTGTCCATTTCCCCAATGTGCGTATTTGCCGCTGCGACCCCAAGGAATACTGCTACGGCTATTACCATTGTTGCTACTACTATCATCACATCTGCTACCGCTTCTCCTAATGGTATTACCACTAGTAATAGAAGTAATATAATACCCGATTCGTCTACAAGTAGCACTACTTTTTATAGCTTAATTCTGGCTTCGCATCTGATGTTGAAAGTTGGAGGAGGGGAGGTATTAACCTTATCGAAGGAGTCCCCACATAATAGGTGGTTTGGGAGGCCACATGGGAAATTGCCGCCATGGAATGCGGCCCAAAGCCCGCCTTTCTCAGGTTTGGAGGAGCCGAGAGGGCTCGAAGGGATTTACGTGGCCCGGGCTCCTTCTTCAGTACAAGGCTTGCGGCTGGGATGTAGTTAGTTCACGGTAAACTGCGAAATTAAAAGAGCGCAAAAAAGGACACGGACAAGACCGAACAACACAATAACTCTTGTGTTTCTTCAATGCATTTTCCTTCGGCACAGTTCAACTATGTTCGCCTGGCGACGCCTGTGCCCGTTTGGATAATCCGTAGGTAACCGGCGGCAGCGTGGCTTTGAACCTACATGTTCCCGAAGCCGAGGTGGACACTCAACCACGAGTGTCCAAGCGTGTAGTCCCAGTAGTAGTAGTAGTAGAAATACTATTACTACTGACTGTTTTACGACTACAATCAGTAGCACTAGCCTTGGTGCTATTAGTAATGCTACTTATTGTACTGCTACTATTAATGCTGCTACTACTGATTCCTCCGCACGGTACCCGGCTTTATTCGGGGGTACTTATTTTGCTTCGTAGAAGATCCGCTAATCCCGCTGTGCCCCATGTGGGATTTAGTTTCACACAACAAGCTCCGCTAATCCCGCTGTCCCCTTCGTGGGATTTAGTTTCACGCAACCTCGCAGCCTGCAAAAGTGGTGTCACTCCAAGTGTGGCTCGACACCACTCTGACACGGGCGGACAACGTGGCACGCTGCTATGAGGTCAAACGCATGACCAGTTCAAGCGTTCACCGAGGCCTCGGGCCACGCCAGATGCCGGCCGACCGAAAGCGGCATACGCCAGAGAAATGAGAAAAAAAAACGAAAAAAAAGGGAGGTGCGGGTCGCTCCTATTGGGGTCATTTCCCATGCAGCGTCTCAATGCACGTATTAGGTAGCGACGGCCTCGGGTTGCCGACAAAAACCCCTTTCAATTACTATGATTAGTGCTAGCACTCCTTTCCATTACTATGATTAGTGCTAGTACTCCCACAAACTGCTGCTGCTTGTGTTACCCTAGCCACTGCGACTACTTCTACCAGCGCCCTTCACTGCTCTTAGTACTAATGTATGCCCCCACAAACATTGGTGTTTCTACTACAACTAATACTAATATTACAACTACTAAGACTACTGCTAACCGCACCGCCAGAATGCTAGTGCTATGGAAGTAGAAACAGGCTCGTTAATGAAAACCGGAGCGCTTTGCCTGGCGTCACGTCTGCCTTGCTCTTACAGGGGAATTCAATGACACAGTAAATGAAGAGCACAGGACATACGCAGGTACGTAACAAACATCAAATGCACAACGCACAACACAGAAATGACGGAACTTGTTGAGATTAATGTCGCGCAGCAAAGTGCAGGGACTACAGGCTGCACTAGTTCGTTGTTGAAATTCAAGTTGTAGGTCAAGGCGTGATCCACTACTACGACTACTACTACTACTATTACTGCTGCAATACTAATACTACTAATACTGCTATTACTACTACTACTACTACTACTACTACTACTACTACTACTACTACTACTACTACTACTACTACTACTACTACTACTACTACTACTACTACTACTACTACTACTACTACTACTACTACTACTACTCATGCTACTTCTACTACTGCTACTAGTACTGCTATTACTACTACTGCTACAACACTACTACGCTTCTAGTACTCCTCCTCCTAGTACTACGTGTATTACTGATTCGTTTGTTACTTATTTTTCTTGTTCTTGTCGGCGAATACTACTAAGTTCGTATTGTATCTTGATATGTTTGGTACTAAGACGTTTTAGCAATAACGAGTGCGATAGATATAATTGTGCCATTGTGAGACATATTATGACAATAATGCTCTATTCATGCCCCGCGCCCCTAACCAAAGCCACAACTAGCCTTTCGGTATTGAAAAAAAAAGCGATTGATGTTTTCATGCTGGTGAAGTTTCCAACTACCCCAACACTCAGCACCCATTTTCTCTCTACCACCGCATTACCATGCTGATGTCTCTACTCCGCTGTTCTCCATTTCTATCAACTTTTTTTTCTTTTTCTCTTTCTCTCTATTTCATTATTTCATTCGTTCCTTTTGCTTTCTATTGCCTTCAAACTAAAGCTTCACGACACTTTTCCATCTTAGCAGAACTTTTCTTTTTCGAGGTAGGTAAATAGAATATCGTGCTGTCACCTCAGGACAAAACTTGCTCCTTGCGAAGAAAAGTTGCGACATTCTGGTGTAAACACGATGCCCCGCTTTGTCATTTCCTTCTTTCTTTCTTTCTTTTGTGTGTGCGTGTGTGCCTGAGCGCTTTCAT
Organism: Dermacentor silvarum; assembly: GCF_013339745.2. NCBI lineage: Eukaryota > Metazoa > Arthropoda > Arachnida > Ixodida > Ixodidae > Dermacentor > Dermacentor silvarum. Next base: position 48,328,913 of record NC_051158.1, on the reverse strand, counting down.
GTAGGCTCCCCGTGGGCCTGCATTGCGAGTCGCCGACTGGTGGGCAAATAGGACGTCCAAAGTGGCCGCTAGATTTGTTTACGTTAGAAGACGAGGCCACGACGCTTCCAACGCATTTCGTCACAGCGTCTCCGTATGACACTGACCTAATTACCTTTCACTTTGTCACGGTCCTCTTCGCCGCAAACTTGTTAGCTCTGTATTCTTTTCAGCGCGGTCAAAGAGTGTTTTTGTATTTGATGAGGAAAGAGCTTCGCGAGAGAGGTATGGGGTCAAGCTATTTTTGTTCTACCTGAGTTCATCGGAACTTTCGTTAGTCGAGGGTTACCTTTACGCCACGCATGGTTGGGTGTGGGGGTAGGCGTAGGAAAAACAAGATCTTCTTCTGAAGAGACCTTCACCGTGTACACACCCTGAAAAGAATGGCGCTACCCGCAGACTCTATGACTCTCTGCTCAAAGAGCTCTTTTCTTTTTATTGTGAGAGGAATAATAATAGGGACGCTCCTGCTGCGTGCCTGCCGCCTCCATTGGCAGTCAGCGTTGTAGAGCGTTCTCTACCAACGGCGCCTACGCCGTACTTGTCTTTCCGAGAAGCGGAGTGCGTTTGGCTGCTAAAATGGCGAAGTGAAGTGATCGCACCATCAACGCTTCGCTCAATCGCATTTGTAGATGCATCTGGGATCACCGCCTCGTGAGCGCGCTCCACAACGCTGGTCCCTTTGCTGAGTACTTCCAGCTGTCCTCTTCTGCACACGGTGGAATGTACTACCGCTGCTCCTCTCTCTTCCTCTATCCACTTTCACTTCCTACTGCCTCTCCCCTGACAACGCTTCGCCGTGCTCCCTCAGGCGTTGCAGAATTAAGCGTCATTTCCTCTCGTAGATCACTGTCACCATCATCAATTGCCTTGGTGGCGTAGGCATGGCAGCGTTCCGCTTCCGGCATGACTGTTACGAGCACGCCCGGTATACGCACCCTAGCGATACTGCTGAGTTGTGCGTATGCACTGATCTGAGCGGAGCGAGGCAGCAAACGTCGAGCTACTGGACAGTCATTTAGCGTTGGTGGTTTTGTCGCCGATCCAATAATCTCTTGCACCAATCCAGGTGCGACTCCTGCAATCGCACCGGCCGGGATCCTCCTCACAGCAGCGTTGTAGCTTGTTGTTCGCACTTTGTTGCTGCCAGGGCGCTATTCCTTCTACCAACTCCTCCTATAGATAGCCGCAGCACTTCGATCCACGACGTCATGTTACCTTTCCCGACTGTCACAGAATAAAATGGGGACGTTACCGAGTAAGCAGCGGTGATTTTGACGTCGCTGCTTTCGTCACACCGGGCTTGGCGATGTTAATTTCGGTCCGAGTAGCTTGACGTCATAAAACAGAGCGCGCAGGCCCGCTATCTAGGAGGCATTGATTCTACGCAGCTAGAATGCCTTGGCAGCAGCGCCCCCGTTCAAGGGTGGTGACACCCTCTGATCATCCCCGTCCCGCTGCGCACCTAAATGGCGACTCAGATAGGGATCGACTTGTCTCTTTGTGTCACTGGTTTCAGGAACAAAATTGAACATCTTGGCACATAGTATGGAAAATTACCTCATTAATCCACCAGAGATATTATTTTTAGTACGGAACCACAGGTTTTCATTTTTCCCATGCGCCTATAGAATTTAATTTCACAGATCAAAAGCAGTTGAACTGTTGCCAGCTTTCAGCTAGCGTGGAACTCTTTCAAGGGTCAAGTAGAGACAATTCAAGCCGCTTCCAACCACCTACAATGGCGTGGCTAAACGGTGGGTGTACCTTGACTGCGCCTTGGGTGTACCACAATGGCGACCGTGTCACCACGCTAAACGGCGAGAACCGGCACTATGGAGGCACCCTATACCCATCAGGAGTCTCCCTGCGTGCTGCGTCACGCCAACATGATGTTCCCGCCTATAGATTGAACACTGTCCGATGAATTCAAGCGCAACCCCCAACCTTGCTATCTGGGTCGCCCTTTGGTTGAAACTGCCAATATTTAAAGCAATAGATTTAAGGGCCCCATTGCGCAGTGAGCACGGCGTGGACGGCGTTGAGCGTGAGTTGACCGCAAGCGAAACGTGTCTACCAATCAGAGCACGGCGCGCATCAAGGTTCTACCAATCACAGAGCGGCGCGCGCCGCGTGCTTTTTACCAATCATAGTGCGGCACCCGCTTTTCTACCAACCGCGGCAGCGGCGCCGCCCGCGAGGCGTTGGGAAGGAAATAAAAAAAGAACCCGAAAGCTCGCCTTCGTGCATAGCGTTAGCCGCAAGCGTTTCCCGGTAAAGATTACGGTTGCATAAGCTGCAGTTGCCGGAGAGCGTGAGAAGCAGTCAGGGGCCCTTTAATTCTATCGCATCCTACTCTTAAAGGCGAAGCCCTTCAGCGTCACCCAAGTTATTTTCGTCTCATCCGTACAACATTCCCACAGAAAAAAATTTGCGTAGCTTGCACTGGAGGCGCCATGCTAAAGAGACAGCGGAGCTGATGGGCACCTAGCTAGTCCTGGCTTTTGGGCTAGGCTAAGCACTAACAAGTCATCCCCAGCATTTTCCGGAATTTATTGAATATTGATCAATTATGGATTAGCTATTCATTGGCTATCGATTGGCTATCGATGACTGAATAAGCTTAAGTAGTACCAACCATGCGTAGCTAGAATAATCCAGGCTCTGCTTCGCTAGTTCACAGGGGTATGTGCCATTGCGCTTGGACTCTTTCCGCACTACGGCCATGATCGGCCCACAATGTCTTTTCGCATGTTAAGGACTCACGCTCGGCTTAAACAGCTCCGCTGTTAAAAGGGGCCGTTATCCAATACCCAGCATCTTGAGGCTGACCTAGCCAAGCAAAGACATGCAGGTACACGCTCCCCCAGAGCGTCTCTTTATGTACTGCGTGTGGCTAAACGTTCCGCGGAGTTAGCAGCAGCGTAGGCATGCAACGTGTGTTGCCAAATCACGACCAGGAGTTTACCACTATCCTTGTAAGCAAGAAGCGTACAATCTTTGTATTCTACAGAGGCTAACATATGGGGAAGGAACCTGGAGCTTAACCAAGACGTTTGATAAGAAGTTTAGGACGGCGCAACAAGTAATGAAAGGAACAATGGTGCCCGTACCACTAATACGCAACAATACATCGGTGTAGATCAGACAGCAAAATGGTACATCCGATATATTCTAGTTGACAACAAGTGGGAAAAATTCAACTTGGCAGGGTGTGTGATGCGTGGGGCTGATAAACGGTGGTCTATTACAGTTCCAGAATGGTTGACAAGAGAACGAAAGCACACCCGTGGGTGGGAGAGAACTAGGTAGCGTTATAAAGTTTGGTCATCCATCCTACGCAATACATGGCCTGCCCAGCTCCATTTTTTTCCTCCCAATGTGAACTATAGAACATCGGCTATCAACGTTTGCTCTCTGATCCACACCGCTCTCTTCCTGTCTCTTAACGTTAGGCCTAACATTTTTCGTTCCATAGGTCTTTGTGCGGTCCTTAACGTGTTCTCGAGCTTCTTTGTTAACCTCCATGTTTCTGCCCCATATGTTAGCACTGGTAGAATGCAATGATTGTACACTTTTATTTTCAACGAGAGTGGTAAGCTGCCAGTCAGGATTTCGTAATGTCTGCCGTGTGCACTCCAATTAAATTTTATTCTTCTGTAAATTTCCTTCTCATGATCAGGGTCGCCTGTGACCCTTTTAGTAATTGACCTAGATAAACGTACTCCTTTAGAGACTCTAGAGGCTGACTGGCGATCCTGAAATCCTGTTCCCTTGCCAGGCAATTGAACACTACCTTTGTGTTATGAACAATAATCTTCAACCCCCCTCTTACACTTTCTCGGTTAAGGTCCTCAATCGTTTGCTGTAATTTGTCCCCGTTGTTGCTGAATAGGGCAATGTCATCTGCAAACCGAAGGTTTATAAGATATTCGCCGTTGATCCTCACTCGTGAGCCTTCCCAGTATTAGAGCTTGAATACTTCTGCATGCGGTGAATAGCATTGGAGAGATTGTGTCTCCTTGCCTGACCCCTTTCTTGATAGGTAACTTTCTACTTTTCTTGTAGAGAACCAGGGTAGCTGTGGAATCCTTGTAGATATTTGCCAATATGTTCACGTATGCCTCCTTGATTATACAATGCCTCTTTGACTGCTGGTATCTCTGCTGAATCAAACGCCTTTTCATAATCCATGAAAGACATATAGAGAGGCTAACTGTACTCCGCAGATTTCTCGATTACACGATTGATGACATGGATATGATCCATCGTAGAATATCCCTTCGTGAAGCCAGCCTGTTTTCTTGGTTGACGGAAGTCAAGTGTTGCGCTGATTTTATTAAAAATTATCTTGGTGAATATTTTATACAGTACCGAAAGCAAGCTAATGGGTCTATAAGTCATCAGTTCTTTAATGTCTCCCTTCTGATGGATCAGCATAATGTTGGCGTTCTTCCAGCTCTTTGGCACACTTGAAGTCGTGAGGCATTGCGTATAAAGGGCCGCAAGCTTTTCAAGTATGGTATCTCCTCCATCTTTGATTGTGTCGACTGTTATCCCATCTTCTCCTGCAGCTTTGCCCCTGGTCACGTCTTGCAAGGCCCTTCTAACTTCATCGCTAGTTAAAGAAGGAGCTTCTCTATCACGTGGAAGTAATTGTAACTCTACGTAAAGTGCGTTGAAAGAATTAAAACATTTTCTATTTTACCGCTTGTGTCTTCCACCATAATATTTCAAATCCCTCAGGTGCCGAAACAGACGATAATGACTCTTACAGTGCGGTCATCTTGAGTACTGTAGCAGACGGCGTGTGTCGATCCTTGAAAGCGGTCGCCGACAAACGGCGCGGGCAGACGATAAGCTCTACGTTTAGCAATGTTCACTTCATAATTGAGCACTCTATCGTCGTCGTTCTTTGTAAGCATTAAAAAATTCAGACAGTCTGAATCCAAAGAGAGGAAAGGGAGGTCTGCATCTCAAGCTGCGACGTTGCCTCGTGAAGACGGATTGTAGGCAAGAAGTGATTCGCACCAAATTGCAACAGCGGGTCTTTCATGTGCAAAGACGGAGTTTCCATGCTCAGTGTAAAGAGCCCATGGTTCGTAAGATGCTCTCGAACGTGGAGACCACGTCCTGCGACCAGGAGAGTACGGACGCGAGAAGCACTTTGACCCTGCGTACGTCTCAAATTCATGAACAGCAGTGTATAATAAATTTGTTCTCGTCAGCACGTCCAGAAGAACAAATTTGATAAATCTGGCTACGCTCGTGTAAAACTAGGCTACAAGATAGGCCACATGGGTACGTACGTGCCCTCTGCATATCGATTGACAGCTTTCTTTTTTTTTTTTTTGGTTTGCAAGTGGCAGTTATCTTTAGTCTCTTTTCCGTCGTGAATGTTTAGTAACTGTGAGTGCGGCACTGAGAGAAATACTAAACGCTTTTGCTCAGTAAAGGCAACAAAGCACCTCAGCCATTAAAAATCCCATTTTGCTATTTTGTAACCTAAAGACAGTGGCTTAATTTTTGTCGCTAAAACAGTAGCAGGCATTCTAAAGAACGCAGGCTGTATAAAGCGCGCTCCCAGCACGGTGGCCAGGGAATGTTTTGCCCCCGGCGCCCCAGCCCCCTAAAGTCACTGGAACCTGGGAAGTACCGCAGCCCTTTTCTCTTCGCCGCCGCGCAGCCGATGGGTCAGTTGCCATCAGGTGATCACTTTCCGCCATAGATGGTCCACGCCGCGGCGGAGCGGACAAAGAGACAAAGGCATCGCTCCCACACGCCGCGCGTATGCGTGCGTGTGCGACGAGCCATCGCGCCATCGACCGCGCCATCGACGAGGTCGGATTTTGCATTTTGTGTAATTTAGGGGATATGTAACTTTCGTAGACTTACAACACAACGAAATGAAATGCCCGGCAGCTGCGCTTTCGGGTGCAGCAACTGCCGGGAGCTCGGTAAAGCGCTTTTCGCGATGCCACTTACGCGGAAATAGCGACAGCAAGAGCCGTGTTATCAGGCTGCACCGAATAAAGCGCGCCTAATTCACTCATACTAGGTGTATTTGATGATATCGCAAAGCTGAGAACCTTTCCGGTATCATCGAACTGCCTAGATTCCATAATGGGATCGAAAAGCTTCTTGACGCGTCTGCTCTGAAGACTGCGGTTTGCCTCTCACAAACAGAGCGAGGAGATGCTCGGAAATATGCAGAACCGAGTAAAATGTGGCGGCTCGAAGAGCTTCGCAGTGTGGGTGGCTTTGTCAAAAGTAACATAATGTAGTGAGAAAACCACTCCAAGAAAGATCTATCTGCGTGTCAATGTCGAAAATTCACATATACTATTGCTCGTGTGTTGTTGTTTATTACTGCTGAAAACAAGCGCGAAAATGACCTGCATAACTCTGTTTTAGCATTCATCTTCTTGTACTGCAGTCAGGGACTGCTTATTTTCGTCGAATTCAATCCGTATCAATGGTTTCGAGCGCGGATAAATCAGTAGCCACGTTCGAAAGCGATTACATCGACGCTTATAAACGATGCGTGGCAGCGCTTCAGAACTAGTCAGCCTAAAAATTGCTGTTTGAAACACGAGCACCCGGTTCGTTTTGAATTTTAGAACTGGTGGCGCACTGTTGAATGCTTCACTTTCCGAGTACACGTAATTTATATGGTATCTAGCTAAGCGAAGTACGGTTTTGTTTGCGGATTTCACAGGGCCCACTGCGACAATCATCGTGCCGTTTTCAACTGGAGCAAGCCTAGAAAACCCGAGGAGGAGCTGCTCGCGTTTTTCGCAACGCGTTGAATAGCTGCGAGTAAGCTACGAGGGCAAAACAGTCAACGTAAACAAACCCGAGGTTCACGTAGGCGTGCGAAGTTTAAAGTGCTTAAAACACGAGTAATGTTGCTCAATTATGCACGTTTCTAAGCAGTTTAGTATACTCCTTGCATAGCTTCTCAACGAGCACAAAACTTGTTGTAGAAGGAAAACAAAGAAAGGACGGCCGCGCGAGCTCCCGTCCTGTCGTTGGTCTCGCTTCATGCAATTAGGCGCCTGTAAACATCTTCCGATCGTACTTATCTGTACTGCTTCGCACGCTTAGTAGATGCACCATCTCATCTTTTATGTAAAGGACGATGAAATATCTCCGTTGAGTGACGACAATATAAAACGCTGAAAGCGAAGCGGCATAGCTGAGCTGCTGCCGCCCGAGAGACGCGTTGGACCAAACCTGGCAACAGCAGCACAGTGTGGCCTGCGCGCGCTTCGGGGGTTGCGGTACCTTCAGGTTCCAGTGACTTTACATGGATGGATGGATGGACTGATGGATGCATGGGATGCTATGAGCGTCCCCTTTGAAACGGTGCTGTGGGTTGTGCCAAGAAGCTCTTGTTATTAATTTGCCTAATGCCCCACCTTTATTTTTGAGAAGCACACAAATACAAGCAATTCCAAGCATCAACCTTTTTGAGCCATTACTGGGAACTCTGTTTCTGTACGTCTCCGTTGTTTGCGGTCTCCCTGCTTTTCTGCCACCAAACCTCCAACCGCCTCTTACTAATCTCTCTAGCGGACATGTTTACTTTGCCCCTGCTATCCCTTAACCCACGGGCTTCAAGGAGGTCAGGAGGAGCTTAGACTTGCAGCTGGGTAGATTTCTTCCCATTCTAATAGAACATCCCCCTAGTTGCGTGCGCCCCCTAGCGGCGGCCCAACATTAGTGAGACGCGCCGCGCGCTTCCGTCGAAGCAACTGTTCTTCTTACACTGTGCTCTGTATCGTGTTCATCAGCTACTTCGAATGAAAGTAGCTTGGCTGCTCTGGGTACTATGCAGGTCAGTCCACTGCTTTTACTTTGTCATCGAAATTGGTGATGATATTACCCTGCTTATCTTTCAGTGTAAACACCTTGCCTTGTCCTATGCCAGTGGACCATTAGAGTTACAGAATGGATACCAAGAGAAGGGAAGCGCAGTCGAGGATGGCAGAAAACTAGGTGGGGTGATGAAGTTAGGAAATTTGCAGGCGCAAGTTGGAATCAGCGCAAGACAGGGGAAATTGGAGATCGCAGGGAGAGGCCTTCGTCCTGCAGTGGACATAAATAGAGGCTGATGAATGATGATAAAATGAGGAAATTTTCAGGCATATGGTGGAATTAGCCGCCCCCTCCCCCCCCCCCCCCCTCCGCCCCTCCTAGTTTAGTTACTCTACACCAAGTAATGCAGGGTATTGCTCAATGTCCTCAAGTTTAGCGGAAAACATTCTTACGTATTTATGGCAGTGCGAAAATGCGTATAACACTTTTTTCCTTAAAATAATATTGCCTTCATTTGGCCTAGTTTTAAAGATATGTGTTATCCCCGTTTCGAGACTAAAATAGTCAATTTTCTACACAGCCTAAAAGCATATTCCTGGTGGTTTAAAGGTGTTTTGATATCTTAAAGAAGCTGTTCTGACCATACAAGTAAATTCTGTTTTAAGTATTAGGGGTTTGAACGTTATTTAACGCAGAAATAAGTCTAATAAATGGCTGTTTTCAATTTTTTCTCTACGATAGCGGTACCATGAGGGCAGAAAATTATCGCATGCACTAGAATACCTCTACACAAGATGCATTTCAGAAATATTTGCGGCCATAAATTCTTAGCCCTACGTCTATAAACTAGCTCTAAATGACGTATTGACTAGTGCAATCAGCCTAAAAACGTAAATACTTTTTTTATCTTTCCTCCAAGCAATCAATCACTGCTAGAGAGCCAGCTAGTCTCCACTTTGCATTAAGAATGCAAAGTAAACAAGGCCCAATTTATTGAAGAATATCTCGGTGTTCAAGGGGCCGAAAAATATGCAACAAAATGGCCTTGTCTTCGAATATGGCTGTTTTCAAGTACCCAATAGAAATGCGTGCCAAATTCACAATATTACAAAGTGAATCAAGAAACCTTCACTGATTAGTGGCTTTCTAACCTCAGTGGTCCACGAAAATTGTATCCGCCAAAGCACGCAAACGACACGTGCAATCAGAAGTAGCTTAGCTAGCATGGCCTTTCTTTTCTTTTTAATAATACTCATGACAGCTTGAGTTTCAGATTCGGATAGCTTGAGTTTCATTTCGAAGACCCTGTATAGCCCGGTACACTCCAGTCCTGTTCAGGCAGTCGGCGAATGTGGCGATATTTTGAACTTTTATCACACTGCATGAGTTGCTTACTTCCATTGTTGTATATATAATATTGCCCATCATCTGCCCTATACTGTCGTCCAGGTACACCGTACCAAAGTTTATTCCATTCTCTGTTTGGTTCAAGCTGACTGGACGACAGAGCTCTCGCAGAAGAAAAAAAAAAAAAAAAAACACCGCCCAAGCACTCCGCAACAATGGTTGACCACCGAAGCTGAAACGTGTGGTCCTGGTGTTTTAGCCCTGGGTTAATGCCGACGGTGCAATAGTATTTCTCAAATATTGGTTAGGTCTTTGTGTTGCTTAATGAGGTTGCACGCACATTTGGCTGCGACGAAGAAAATGACGTCACTGACGGTATGCCCGCAGTCCGCCGTTGTCGCATTGCCCCTTGGTATTTTTCAAAATTAAATTGCTTCAAAATTAAATCTGTCCGTCACGTAAGACAATGAATGGCTCATACCCCCTTAATTAAGCAATGGCTCATACCCCGTAAACGCGGCCTCCCCGTTACGATGACAGAAGAGAAGTGAAATGACACGCTCGAATGATGTGCGTCCACGACGAAGACGAACGCGGAAGCAGTGGCACGAGCGCGTTCGCGCGGTTGCGCCGAGATGCGCCAACGAGACAGCCGTGGATGAAGACGACGACGCTCGAGCCATTGCTGATGATGACGGTTACTGCGTACAGGCGACAGATGGGTGAATCGGCTAGCCATATAGAGCTTCGCTTTGAAAAAGGTTTGGACCAATCAGTCGACCGCCACCCGCACAGCAGACCACAATGGGACTACTTGCACTTCTGGAAGACACCTGACCTCTGCGTAAGCCTTCGACTGCTCCCTGAACTAGTGTTGCGTGTACAAGCGCATCACTTGTTCTTCATATCCTTCTCTCCTCATTTGTCCCTATTCTTCCCGCTTTGCCATATCTCAGTGTAGGGTAGTAAACCAGGAAAACCATGACTAACGTCCCTGCATTTTTTTTCCTTTCTTTGTCTCTCTCTCTCTTGCTGTATTGGACTACCACGACTGCCGGAATCAATGAACGTTGGGATCCCGACCAGTGAGCCTTCTACCCCGGTCGCTCATATGTCTCGTTTTCTACCACGTTTGTAACGCAATCAAAGCTAACGCAAACGTAGCAACGCCCTCCAATCTTAATCAAAATTGTCATCTGACTCTTCGAGCAAGAATATATAGCTCAAAAAAATCACCGAGTGGTCCTTTCATTCAGAGCCTAACGTATGGCCCGAATAGTACGAGACAGATGAGAGATTTACTACAACTTTGCGTCGCAATTTTTCTGTACCGTGTAATCGTGTATACTCTTACCAGATGCAACGAAAAAAAAAACACCTCGAACTGAAAATAAACGTGCCTCGCAAGTTCTTGCCGCAGAAACGCCATTCACTGTTAAGGCGAAACGTTGTGTTTGTCATGGCAGCTGTCGTTGAAAATAAGGAGGATTGATCGTGACAGGCATTACAGCTTGGCTTGGCATAGAAGTGCACGCATCAGTCTAGATCCACGCGTCGGGATCTCGTATAGTAAGCAGCGCAAAAAAAAAAAAAGAAAAAAGCCAACGCGACGCGACATTCTAGATTTGGCTTTGTTAGCACAATCTAAACAAGAAGCAAAACTGTCATGCATCATGGGACGCTTTAGCTCGTTCGTTAAGACAGAAAGCCCCCTTCAGTCAGCTTAGGTCGGCTCATACCTTTCAGCGTTAAGGAGCGTTCAAGATGGATGACTGGGTCACGGAAAGCCTTAACCAGCGCGCCGTCTATGGGGGCCCAACAACTCGGTAGAGCTTCTCTGCCTTATTTCGATAGAGCCTTTCACCGCTTGCCCTTAGCGACAACGAGAGAGGCAGCTAAGAACGTTGATCACGAAACAAAACAAGAAATCAGTCGCGATTGGGGGAAGTGTCGAAGAAAGTCACTGCCTCCAAGAAGATGTCCTTACTGTTTTATTTGCATACAATAGTTTGGTGTCTTTAAGCTGACATACTTTTATAGACGGATTTTCACGGTATTTCTCGGTGGATATTTGGCTCACTAATTTTGCGGAGACGCCTAAACGTGCTGTGCGTGACTACAGAACCTGCTGTTCGCCACTAATAATTGCACCCAATACGCAGAATAACGAAGATTTCGAGAAGCACGCTATCAAGGATATGTTGGGTTTTACGTGCCAAAACAACGATATACTTATAAAGAACGCCGTAGCGAGGGACTCTGGAATTATTTCGACCAGCTGGGGTTTTTGAACGTGCATCCCATGCACGGTAAACGGGTATTCTTGCATTTCAACTCCATCGAAACGCGGCCTTCGTGGCAGGGAGTTGAACTCACGCCCTTGGGATTAGCAGCGCAAAGCCATATCCACTATACCACCCCGATGGGTACGTGTATTTGCTTTTCTTTACGTAAGTTAACTGCTCTGCATACGCGAAGTCATGTATACGTGACTTCGCGTATGCAGAGCAGTTAACTTACCGACGAATTCTGAATTTAGATTAGCAGCAGACGTAAGTATAGTCTCTATAGAGACTATACTTACGTCTGCTGCTAATCTAAATTCAGAATTCGTCGGTGCCTCTTAATTCCTGCATGGACAGCACACTGGTCGCACTTGACAGATGAACTGATAGGAGCGATCTTCTCGCACAACAACCAACATTTCAATCCAGACTACTCCCACATTCGAAAGCAAAGCTATCTTTGCTTACACGCTCAGGTTTTGCGTTGCTCTTGTCGGCTACTGGGTAGATCGGTGTCTCGCGGATATATTTGTGGATATATGTGGAAAGATTATATGTGCGCCAAATACTTGTTCAGCAAACGGGCTCATATTACCCGTGTAAGCTGACCGACAAAATAGGCCGAGTGCGATGGTCTCTGTTCAGCGTAATAAAGAAACTAACCTCCTGCATAACGCCTAAATATTTATGTTGACTAGTAGATGTCTCCAGAGCACACTGATTTCCTAATAGAGTATCGCATTATGTTCAACAGATTGTTTTGCTTAATACTTGATTCAACCATTCAGTATCTACCCATAACCCAGTTCTTGTGGAACCTCCTGAATTTGTATGTTATACTGTGGCACAAGTGCTTTGTCTTTTGTTATGTTATGTTCCCCCCTCAATCAATGCTCCACATAGGAGCCTGTAAGGTATGATGAATAAAATAAAAGTAGGACCAAATTGTTATGTGTAGCAAGATCTGTGTTGTACGTCTTTGTGCATGAAGCTGTCATCAACATTCTTCCTTCGACGAACGTCACACATCGCCTTCATTCTCGTGACATCACTACATACACGTCTCACACTGCACCCACCTGGTTTATCCCTTACGAAAATGAATTTAGAGTTCCTTTAGAACTCCTAATGAGTTCCTATGAAGTCAAAAGGAACTCTATAGGAACTCGCGCTCTATAGAGTCGTCTGCATAGAATCTCTATACGAAGTCTAAAGCAACCTGTCTATAGAAACATGTCATTTCACACACAATAGAAGTGCAATAGAGGGTGTATTGACGTTATATGTACTGAATTCTATAAAGTATTCTTTAAAGAACGTCTTTAGAACTTCTAACGTGACCTCTCTATAGAATAGCTCTCCATTGGCTTTCTATAAATGCTCTATAGAGGGTGTATTGATATCTTATGTACTAAATTCTATAGAGGAACGTTTATAGAGCGTTTTTAGCACTTCTAATGTGGCCTGTCTATAGACTGGCTCTCAATTAGCCCTCTACAAATGTTCTATAGAGGGTGTATTGATATCTTACGTACTCAATTCTATAGAAGAACGTTTATAGAAAGTTTTTTGCACTTCTAATGTGACCTGTCTATAGACAAGCTCTCCATTCGCTCTCTATAAACGTTCTATAGAGGGTGTGTCGATATCATATGTACTAAATTCTATAGAAGAATGCTTATAGAACGTTTTTAACACTTCTAATGCTGCCTGTCTATAGACTGGCTCTCCATTCGCCCTCTGTAAAAGTTCTATAGAGGTTGCATTTACATCGTATGTACTAAATTCTATAGAAGAATGCTTATAGAAAATTTCTAGCAGTTCTAATGTGGTCTGTCTATAGAGCGGATCTCTATTCGCGCTCTTTAAGCATTCTTCAGGGTGTTTCACTTACCTTGTGCCAAACATAAAAAAATATGCAAATGCAACGTAGCTGGAGAGAACCAAGGTAATGTTTGCCGTCGCCCTCAGATGCTCAAATTATTTTTACATTCCGCCTAATTCGATAATTAGTCTTAATTAATTATTGAACTTCTCAAGTATTATAATTAGATAAAAATTATCAATGAGAAAATTGCAGCGCAACATGAAATACTCGCGACACATACTTCTGTTGCTCAATACACGCTGCACAAAAGTGTTCTTACGAGTGTGAAAGAATCCCGCGAATACACGCAAAGTGCCTCGAACGGCCAGTCGCGCGGCAATATTTCAGAAGTTGAATAAATATTTAAGACTAATTATCTAATTAGGGGGAATGCAAAAAATTATGTGAGTATCTCCAAGCGACGGCTAACAACATTACCTTGGTTTGGATAGTTCGGTCCAGCAACGTGGCATTTGCATATTTTTAAAGTTTGGCTCAAGTTACGTGAAACACCGTGTATGGAGGGTGTATTGACATCATATGTATTAAATTCTATAGAAGAATGTTATGGAATGTTTGTAGCACTTCTATTGTGGCTGCCTATAGACTGGCCCTCCATTCCCACTCTATAAGCGTTCTATAGTGTGTGTATTCACATATGCACTGAATTCTATAGAGGAACGTTTATAGGACGCTTAAAGAAGCTACCGTGCGGCCTTTCTATAGAATGGCTCTATATTTGCACTCTATAAACGTTTCAATAGAAGCTGTCGAATACTGCTGAATAATATCTCAAAGTGTCTTTTTAACTCGAAAAGACAACAGTGCTACCATGCAAATTTTTGTACTTGCAACAAATGATATGAAAAAAAATTATATACGCTAGTTCAGAGCGAATTGGACAATCGTTCTCAGCAGAGAACGTACTGAGATATTGACACATAATAGGAAGATTCACGTACTGTAAAACGTTTAAATATTTTGCTTTTTAGCTCGATGTACAGAGCTGTTGCTAAGCTCTTGTAAAATTACCACTCGCGCCAATTTCCAAGGAATAAAAAGCCTGATTATTTCAAACCCGTTTCATGGGTTTTTACTATCAAGCAAGAGCATCCTTATAATCACTGAAGAAGGCGAACAAAACAAAAAGCGAAATTACACAAAGTAACGTCAAGGAAGCGCATTGTGGTTTCTATCGCCGATGCAGGTGAATCACAAAGATGACCAAGGAACACTAAATTAAACTACGCGTAAGCAGCCGCGTCTATCTGCTGGAACGCAGTGACTGCAGCACTTGGCAGCAAACACATAGAACGCCGCCGCACATTTTGGCCTACGTCACTAAAATGCGACGCATGCACGCTGCAGAGACATGCGGTTTTTTCGAGGAATCTTCGTAGGTCGCACGATACACAGAGAAGGCACGAACGACATGAGTGCAATCCGCGCACGATAAACACACCAACACGAAAGCAAGATACGGACGACATGGGTATAACCTGCGCCACACGAGCAAAATTAAGAACCATCGCATATTTGTTGCTTTGCGACGGACAATTACAAAGTACACGGAAACATCGCACACTGCCATGTGTACCTCCGAGATTGTGTCAAAAATTTCTGGGCTACATTCAATGTTGAAGACAGCAGGAAGCTACTTAAAACGAAGTTACGGCCCAAGTAGCGCAGCTAACGGCTGCGGGAAATGTCATTTAGGCGCTTTAAGGCAGGTGATCGGAGTTCAAATCACGCCCAGCCACGGATTTCTCAGGATCACATAACGGAATCTCGAAGGCCATGCTTTGTTGGCTGCTTGCGGCATAAGTGATTCAAAAGCAAGAATTGGTCATGGAATTTCTTCCTGCGCTAAATTGTAGTGTACAATATAGACTGGTCGATGGTTCCTTTTGTCTCGCAACATATATATACGTAATTGGGCACAAAATGGCACAAAAACGTGCTGTAGTGGTTATTATTGCTGGCATCACGGAGGCCATAACAGCCTCACAAGTATACAGACGGCGCTGGCGGCGCCGGTCCCACGCGGCCGGTAAAATAAGTTCTGTTGTTATTCCTCCGTCTTGAATGTGCAGGTCGGTAGTGCACGCTGCTTGGATGTGTTTGTTTGATCGTGTGTTTTTAGGTTTGCCGTAATGAAATGTGGTGTAGTTCGTGTGCACGAAAGTGCCGGAAGGTAGCCTGCGTCTCGCTGCAAACTCGCCGTATGCGTGGCGCGCCAGGCAAATGTGGACCAACGATTTTCATGCCATGGAGTGTGTTCCCTTTGTCTTGGGTGGTCGTGGAAAGTTTTGTGGACGTCTCGATGAAATAATGCGTATTATTAGCGTGCCTCAGCTCGTCCATTACGCAACGGCATGTATGCTGGATCAACATCGTCGACGCAGCACTGGCAACTCGGAGAGCTCTTTTCGATCTCATCGTACTGTTCAAAAGGTAAGCAATCGTAGTTGCTAACTACACGTGTGTTGTGCGTGCTTATCGTGTGCATAGAGTGCCTTGCGGACGTAGGAAATAGAACACCCACGGCAACAGTGAAATCTGTGCTGATGCTGGCGGCGCACTGGTTGTCAGAATTTAGTTACGCAAATTTGTTGCCACAATGCGGAATTGATAATCCTGATAAGCGTTTTCTTCCGCTGAGATAGATTACGTTCGGAAATCATCTTGTGCACCTGTGCGTGAGCTCCCGTTTTTCTGCTGCAGTTGCATAGTAACGAACCACCTGCCTCTTCACCGATTCTTTCAATGACGTTTCCTTGCTTATAAATGCTTCGACGTTGTGGGTAATCTCTGCTTACGAGGCTTTAGGCTTACGAGCAGCAGGAAAAAAATGTAAGCCAATCCAATGCCTCCTTTAGAAGATGCCTGCCGCGTGAGCCGAGAAGCTGGTTCCTGCCCCTCTCCTCTTTCCTCTCCTCCACCGGGGTCGGCTGCGAGCGCTAGCTGCGGCGGCCGCTCCAAACGTGAACCACGACACCCTGCCTCCGAGATTACAGCGGCGTCTGTTGCAATCCCGGAGGCAGGACCAAAATATTCTCAAAAGTGATTGCCTGAGAACTGTCCCTCTTCACGGAGATACTTCTGCTACTTTCTTGTTATAATTTTTTTTTTCTGAAATACTTAAATGAAACAGTGTAGTGCTACAACTATACACATATAAATATTTATACCACATTTGTAGATATATATATTTGTGACATGTTTGCACCTGCCTATACATTATGGCTAAATGTTCATTACACCTTTTTAAAATGATTTTCAATTGTATTTTGCAGGCTTCACCGTGGCAGAGTACCAGGCGGAACCAATGAGGTTAAAAGCTAGCCTTTCCTCGCTGCTTTCCAGGAAGTGAAGTAGTGGGTGATCATGTAAGAATGAACTTGCAACATGTGAGCAGTAGCCAAAGCTTCATACAGGTCATGCTGGTGGTAAAAATTGGAATGCTGAGACAAACCACATTATTTATTTATTTAAGTATTAAATAATTTACATTTATTTGTTTATACCTCACTAAAGCCTTACATGCCTCCAGGAAGGAATTAGGTAAAATGGGAAAGCATTATTAAATCAAAGTAAACACGTCATTTAAAAAGCATCATTCGCATAGCACAAGCATGATGTAACATTTTTTATTCAATTGACGTTTCATACAAATCCACGAAAATTCCAAGAAACGAAGCTATTAAGTTAACAACTCTTACTACAAAAACAGTGATATCACCGTTCTGTTAGTTGCACCTAATCCATAACTAAAGTTGGCGAAATTGACGTATCATATACTGCTCTAAAATACAATCATTAATTTGTGAGTAGGACGTGCAAAATGCTTATAAACATTGGAACATTTCACGCAAGCTGTAAATTCATATATCAAATTCCTTGACTTAAGACATAGCTGATCCAGTCTGCAGAACAGTGATATGTGTTTTTATTGCAGAGTTGGGGATTATTAAACTTCATGCTATTACTTTTCTTTAAACCTGCCTATTTTTAATAATTTTTACTTTAGGCTCTGAATTGAAATTCTTCCAACAACCGGTAGACCTTAACTTTCTCAAATGCTACAAATTTATTTCATAATAGCCTTGTGGTTGTCTCAAAACCATTTAGGAATTGCACACGTATTTAGGAGGAACATTGGAGTTGGTCCTTAGCTAAAGCTCGAGGCCAATTCCGATTTGCAGAACAGAATTGTGCTTGCTAGTTTTTTTTGTGAGTTATAGTTCTAAACATAAGTTTTTTTTAATTGTGCAATTTTCAACCATTCTTAATGAAAATTGGTCTAAATGTAAATAACACCAATTAAAAATATTTTAAATAACAAACATCAAGTTCAGTCCTGTGGTTGCCAAGAAAAACTATTTCACTATTCACATGCATAGGAGTTCCTGAGTTAAATCGTTTTCTTAGGTATTGGTGTGCGTCAGTCATGTTTGTATTTCCCAGCATAATTTTGGAATATTGAGCCTGATCTCAAAATTTGCCTTATAACAACATTCAACCTTATTAAGCTTTGTACAATATATGATGCACTTCTCCAGGAGTACCACTGTTTGCTGCATTTTTACAAGGACTGCCAGTGTTCTTTTTACACTTCAAAATAGGCCAGAATGCTGTGTTTTATGAGTTTAGTGTGGTTTTGTGGAGCTGACGCAAAACATTGCAATGCACATATATCTGTGCACATTGATATGAATCTACTTTCAGGCTTTAGTATCCAACCGTTTAATGTGCATTGCTGGAACAGCAGGTCCTTCTGCAGTTTTAATGCGAAGCTTTCTTGTCTTAGACAAGCCTGCTTTTCTCAGATGTCAACTCCAGTCGAGTGTGCCACAAATGTTTTCCCGTTTCGTATGTTAGCACCACCAGCTTGATCCGTGAAGCGCATTGGCAGCTACAGTTTGTGTGTTGCAAGTTCTAGGCTGAAGCATGTATACTGACTGTTCTAAAGTGTGTATGTATGATGCATGTATCTAGTCTGAAGTGCAATAAACGTTTAAAACAGATCACTTTGTGGTTGTAGTGCCAATTATTTTTGCCACTGCATTTACAGTAATCGTTAATGCCTACAGTACAGTTCTCTAGAACCTCGGCAAAGTACAAGCACATTACAAACATCGACATAGGTTTTATAGAGATTTGTCTTTTGGGTCTGTAAAGCAACTGCAGAGAAATGTTCTAAAGAAATTTGTCTTTACAATCTTGAAAGGAACTCAATAGAAATGTTCTATAGAAATTTGTCTTTAGGATCTTAAAAGGAACTCCGTAGAGATGTTTTATAGAAATTCGTCTTTACAATCTTAAAAGGAACTCCATAGAAATGTTCTATAGAAATTTGTCTTTAGGATCTTAAAAGGAACTCCATAGAGATGTTGTATAGAAATTTGTCTTTAGGATCTTAAAAGGAACTCCGTAGGAATGTTCTATAGAATTGTGTCTTCAGAGTTCCTATAAGAATGCGGTGGCCAAATAACTGTTGGAACTCTATAGGAAAATTCCATAAGCAGTCAAAATAAACACAATAGAATTCTATCGAACAAGTTCAAAAGACTCTCTAAAAAAACCCATTAAAAATTTTTGTAAGGGATTGTTTCTATTTCAGCATAGCTTGTACGCGGTGCAGTGCATAAACGTGCATCAAACGACAAAAAAATTGCACGGGATGAAAGTTCTCATATTTATGATGAACCGAGGTAATCATTTTGTCAGGTCTCACGCTGCGTAGAATAAAAGCAAGCTCTAGTGTACCTAAGGCCGTTCTTTATAAAGTATTTAAATTACCGCTTCACGTATATTGCAGCTTGTGCGGTAAATCTGCATCATTGTGTTCTTTTTTCATATTTTCCTGATTCAAAACTAATGAACAGAAAGCCTCTACTAGAGATCGTCTCTAAATGTGCACAAGGCAGTCACTTATATCCGAGTGTGCCTCCCTGGGGATTGTGCGAAGTATTGCAAAAAAAAGACAGAACTTGTAAGGAATTCTCTGTACATATGATAGCACAATTATTACTTATTGTGTAGATGCAAACTTGTATTAAACACCCACTCCCCTCGTCATTGAGCTCATACTTTAAGCCATATCCTAGCACAAAACAAGTCAATCTCCCCTGTGTGCGGACTACCTGACCTCTCCCACTCCCTTATTTATTCCCTTTTGCGTTTCAAACATGTGTTACGTATATCATCCCATTTGCCTGTCCATTAAAACAATGAAAAGTTTATGAACAACGTCACTTATCCAATCACTTCCAACTACCGACACCTCCATCAAGTATCGCTTCTGTCCTTTCTCGCATCTTCTTTTTTTTTTCTATGCATTCCACTCCACTTACCTCTCACATCCCATATTCTCTCAGTCTTGTCAATGCTTTTATTATGTATTCATTTGTTTATTTTCTCTGCACTCAGAGGCAGGCTTGCAGGCACTCACGCTCAAAAGTGAATATCTATCTGCTTTCCCTAGGACGCTACCGACCGCCGACTCCTTTGGGTCTAAATTCAGTTACAATCTGCATTTCACAAAATTCATTGACACAGTACTACAAGAACGCGCGAACACTCCCTCCGCTTCTCTGTTGCCTGCCTAAGTCCTTCTGTTTTTTTCTCTCTCGTGGGATATGTTCTCACGCGCTCACACTTCCCTCCCGTGTTCGCTCCGGGCGATGCAGCGCGAGGAAGAAATTCCACTTCCATTTCACCCTGTAAAAGTGAATGTACAGCGAAGCTGTTTCAGACGTTAGATGACGTTAGACAAGCACCACCATCGCAAGCAACCCGCGTGACGCGCGCACGCACCTGGGTGGAAATGCAGCATACATCTTCATTCTCCTAGACCCTCCATCAATCGCAGGGGCGCTATTAAATGCGAAGAATTTTTTGGCGAACATTCGCCACTTTGAGAGAGAGAGGGATATAAGGAAGGCAGGGGTGTTAACCAGTCCAGAGTCCGGTTGGCTACCCTATGCTGGGGGAAGGGAGAACGGGGAAGAGAAAGAAGGGAGGAGAGAGGGTGGGGGTATGGAGACGTGCATGGACCGCACTGCAGAGTCAAAGGCGTTCGTTACAAACCAGACGCTCTCAGAGAGCACAAAAGTGCCTTCACTTCCTTCTGTGCCGATGATCGGTGGGGATGGTGTTCTAGTATAATCTGCTCACTCAGAGGACGATCATCTAGTTTTCCTGAATGCGTTAATCATAGATTGTCTTTCTGCTTCAAATTGAGAACAGCGGCACAATAAGTGGTCAATGTTCTCCCCGCATCCGCAGACATCACATGCCTGATTGTCAGCCATTCCAATTAGTGTTGAATAAACTTTCGTAAAGGCAACTCCAAACCACAACCGACACAGAAGAGACGCCTCGCGTCGGTGCAGTCCGGCCGGATGCACAGACTTTGAGACTATCTATCTATCTATCTATCTATCTATCTATCTATCTATCTATCTATCTATCTATCTATCTATCTATCTATCTACCTACCTACCTATCTATCTATGTATCTATCTATCTATCCATCTATCTATCTATCTATCCAGCCACCTATGCCGATGTGTTGTCATGGTCATTTCGTTAACTTAGTATGTACCAAAACTGACATAATATGAGAAGAGCGTATGACAAACATAAATGACAGGTCAGGACATGAATATCATGGCAAGTGTGTCATGTAGGTCATGAAACAGCCGCCAACGTCTTCGTGCTGCTCTCATGCTCGTGTCGTTCACTTGGTAGGTGCCCCGCACACTGCATGGCATAACATCGATTCCCACAGGGCGTGGGATCTGCCAGCTTTTGAACGAATTGAATTTCCCGAAGTAAATTGCGTCACAAGATTCCTGCACAAGACACAAGCCGCAGACATGATAGCTTGCGATCGTAATTCGAATATACTATAAAACATAATTCGGTTACGCGTAAACTCCAAGGCCATTTTCCAGCTGCCGGTTGAGGTCTGCCTGTGTGGTGGCGTCCGCTAGGTGGCGGTACTGTTTTTGGATGAGCAAGTACAGAACGAGCCGACGGAAACTCCAGATCAACTAGTGGCTAGAAGAATAGTCGACAGCTGGGCGAGTTGGTACGGATTCATGTTTTTTTAACGAACTGCGTGGTGGGACAGGACACGAGGAAAGAAGTCAGGCAGACGAGCAACTAGTGGCTAACATATTCGCTGTAAATTGGGGAAGGGGATGACAGAGGCGCCAGTGGCGACGTGACGGCGGCCACGGCAGTGGTATAGCCACCATAGCTGTGGCTATAAGTGTGTGTGTGTGTGTGTGTGTGGTGTGTGTGTGTGTGGTGTGTGTGTGTGTGTGTGTGTGTGTGTGTGTGTGTGCGTGTGTGTGTGTGTGTGTGTGTGTGTGTGTGTGTGTGTGTGTGTGTGGTGTGTGGTGTGTGTGTGTGTGTGTGTGGGGTGTGTGTGTGTGTGTGTGTGTGTGTGTGGTGTGTGGTGTGTGTGTGTGTGTGTGTGTGTGTGTGTGTGTGTGTGTGTGTGGTGTGTGTGTGTGTGTGTGTGTTGTGGTGTGTAGTGATGACGCAGTGGTGTGAAGGTGGCGGGAGAGTGGGGCGTTGAGAATTGTGACTTGCTGTAGCGAGCGTTGTTGACACCATTTCGGACGGTGCTACACATATGCGGTTTTTTTCACCCATGAACTTGTTGCCCATCATGTGCCAAGTGCTCCGCTTATGTGTCGGTCACGGTTAACGCCACTTTTGGGGGCCGCCTACAAGGATCTTTTCTGTGAAAATGAAGAAGTATGGGTTACGTGCAGGATGTTAGCCGAAATTTGACTGAGAGCGTGGTGCTGTTCGTCGAAGCTGAGAAAGGTCCATGCGTGTTACTAACGGGCACTGACGTTGCTCCGTTCGCGTTCGAGTCTCGCTTCGAGCATGTGAACTGAAATTGCACGAGTCATGTATCGGCATGCATGTCTCGCGAGAACGGAGGACGCACGCGAACGGGAAGGGAAGGCTTGGGTCTTAACTTGCGCCCTGCGCTGTTTTCTGCCATTTGCCGCTGCAAATAACACGTTTTCGCACTATGTCGCGCGCGTTCCGTGCGCTTCCTAATTCGCGCACTTGCTGCCTTTGTGCTTGAGGCGTTCATTAAGTATGTTTACAGACGCTCCGGGTTTCAAGCACGGCGTAATAACGTGAGCAACCCAGCAATAGCCCGGCTAGGCGTACTATGTACTGCGGCGCCTCACTACGTCACACAAGAACGAAGAAACACACTCGAATTAAATGCAAAATAGAAGTACAGAAAACGAACTCAGATGCGATTCCACAGTGCACAGCTTGGTGAAGCGGCGGTTGCTTAAGGCTACAGCAGGCGGACCTTGTCTATATCTATGCCGTTGTGAGGTGCTGTATTTTTTATAGTATGATTGAAGCTGTCCTGATGCAGTTTGAAAATCTGTTAAAAAATAAAATCTGTTAAAAAATTAAAATTAAATTATGGGGTTTTACGTGCCAAAACCACGATCTGATTATGAGGCACGCCGTAGTGGGGGACTCCGGAAATTTTGACCGCCTGGGGCTCTTGAACGTGTACCTAAATTTAAGTACACGGGTGTTTTCGCATTTCGCCCCCATCGAAATGCGGCCGCCGTGGCTGGGATTCGATCCCGCGCGACCTCGTGCTCAGCAGCCCAACACCATAGCCACTAAGCAACCACGGCGGGTCGTTTGAAAATCTGTCTGGACTTTTAACATATAGATTGCATAAATAAATGTTCCATTTGCAGACATATTCTAACTTGTCAAAACGCTCTTTTTGTTGTGTTTTTTCTGTGTGAATCAAAGTAATATATTCGAGAACACCTGGCTGTCTTCTTAGAAGTTTTTTTCAATGTTAATTCGTCTGGAGAATATTTAGATCAATTTTCACTGCGTTCGAAAATATTACTTTTTTTATCAGCGAAAATGTTTAAAATACCTAAAAATTTCGAATTATATCCTATATAAAACAGCAGTGCATTCAGATAAATGCGAAATGAGAACAGTTGCGCTCCTATAGGCTCAAGAGGTGTTCGCGTTCACAAGCAATCTTTCACACAACACCAACCGCTACCCAGCTTCAGGGCTAATATAAACAAAGCTGACATGATGGAAAGCAAAAAATAGGGGGAAAGGGGGGGGGGGGGTTGACGTTGCAGAAAACTCACATACGCGATCGAACGAGATGGAAAACGTCGTCTCCTTTGGCCGCTGCTTACCATACGAATTATATATTATTGGCGATATCTTTATGGCGTATTGCCGGGAAAAAAAAAGCCTAGCTTGTTGCCG
The DNA here is from genome assembly GCF_013339745.2 of Dermacentor silvarum. Lineage (NCBI taxonomy): Eukaryota > Metazoa > Arthropoda > Arachnida > Ixodida > Ixodidae > Dermacentor > Dermacentor silvarum. Next base: position 48,305,243 of record NC_051158.1, on the reverse strand, counting down.
GCGTTGGCGCGAAACTCTTGTTTCGCATATTGCAACGAACAGCAGTGAAGAGGCCTCCACAGAACAAGGGTGAAGGCAGCAGCTATACGTGTAGGCTATATGCTGTAGCTCCAACAGTTTCATTTTGCCGTGCCTTCGGCAACATGGCGGATGGCGCTTGGCTGCAAACCGATCGATAGATGACGTGTGACAGTTTGAATGGCTGGTATGACGTCACTGGCACGCCGACAACAAAGGCCCGCCTGCAGATGGGGTGCAAAGCCATCCAAGTTGATTTTTTATTACTTCGATAGCAATTATATGAACACTGCAAGCGAATTTTTATCGGCGGCGTCGCCGTGAGGTTCCATATATAATTAGGTATACGTATGCTATAAGCCATGCCGTGCTATACGACATGCGGTGTTTGCTGGTTATTTTTTTCTTTACTTATTTTTAATTACTCTGCACGGTTAGGCCACGGAATGTATGGCGGCCCGATCCAAAAGGAATATTCCTCCACCAACATCAACATTGTCCTATTTTACACGCAATGTATTTATTTTCTGTGCGCGGGAACTCAGCAGCTTCCAGCAGCCACTTGCACCAAAGTCCAGGAGGATCCATTAAGATTAAGAGAGCTTAAAAGAAAGCTTCTTCCACCATCGGCAAATGCATTGCTAGTACTGCAGATATGGCAAATTCGGCTTCTTATAGAAGGCATTTTAACCCTCGCAGTGCAGCTAGTGGTTGTACAGCTGTTTGTATGTTCTGCTTATTGAAGCAATAAATCATTATCTAATACTTGCATAAGAGTCGTAATCGCAAGCCTGTCAGGAACACGCAGACCTGCAAATATAACAGCGCGTTACATTTATTGATTTCACCAAAGAGATGTAAAATCGTTCTAACAAATCAGGTACCATATACAACGTAGGTTGGAAATGCCCCAACGTTGTGTATTATGCAAGATGTTACGAGATGTCACGTTGTAGTGATGGTGTAAAACACAGTAGCGACTGACTGTGAATCACGTAACTAACTCTTTATTACGCCAACTTGTGCCCAGCAAACAAGGAGCAATCAGGCACAACGACCGCGGCGAGCAAATTCGGCGATCGTCGAAAATCTGATCTGCGGGCCAAGTGCGTCGGCTTTTATGCATGACTCGTCGAAGGTTCCACAGTAATCGCTGTTGTCCGCGTGGCTTCCAGAAAATGCTACACAATTCGCGCCGCGCATACAATCAAATTACACGTGGTTCGGCGACAACGGACACAACAGATAGAATCATCTATAACCTTCGAGTAAGTTCTAAATCATGCAGGCTTGTCTTGCGCCGAGCGATAACTTCACGTTGTTAGCGGGTGAAATGCAGTCCCCAACAAAAGGTTAAGTAAGTACACGGGTCAATAGGCGCGGAGAATATCCATATAAGCGATAAACGTTAATGGGCTCTAAGTAAGCGGAAATGTCGCTTACACGGCAGAGCACTGTCATTTACGCAGAAAATTTAACACTGGAATTAAGTTGAGTTAAGAAGGAAAAGGATATCAAATTCCACTGGCTGTCACTGACACAATGGTCGCCACCGCGTTGGATTGAGAGGTAGTCGTACCACACTGAGTTTTCCTTTTTTTCTTTCTTATTTCTTTTTTTATTTGATAAAATTGATAAATTTGATAAAAATTAAAATTAGTAAGCGCAAAGAGAGGAAGACATGGGGAGGAAAAAAGAGAGAGGTCAACCAGTCGCACATCCGATTTGCTACCCTGCGCAGGAGAAAGGACGTTAAAGAATGGAAAGAAAGAAAGGAGAAAAAACATCGAGGTCATCGCTTCTTCCGGAGACGCACATAACATAGTCACTCACTGAGGTCTCTTGACTACAGGAACTGCAGTAATGAGCGTATCGTTTCTTGGGCTTCGGAGATACAGTGTCCGAGCGCTGCTTGTCCCAGTGAATGCTCCAGGTGATCGAACGCGAAATCTTAAAAGTTGAATTGAATTCAATTGAATTCTGGGGTTTAGCGCGCCAAAAGCACTATTTGATTATGATAGACGCCGTAATGGGGGACCCCTAATTAACTTTCTCCACCAGGGGATCTTTAACATGCCCACAATGCACGGGAAAAGGGAATCTTTGCATTACGCCCCCATCGAAATGCCGTGGGCGCAGCCGGGATTTGATCCCGCGACCTCGTGCAAGCCACCACAACGGCTATGTTAAAAGTTATCACAATTAATACGTAGATCATTGTAGAAACTTCTCCTATGTGTATATAGCCTAGAAGTTCAAGAACAAGCCACGAAACAGTATTCACTCTCAAAAACCAACACGATGCGCAAAATAAAAAAGAGAGTGGAGTGTAATCAAATTTTTCACTTTGAGGCCTTGGAAATTCTCGCCGTTCACTGCTCACACTTTGGCCTTCTCCGCCGTCTAGACGAAGAAAATTTTTTGCTGCTTATCCCGGAAGGGGTGCATTGCCACGCAGCTGTTTTCGCGCTTGGGGATAGCTTTTAAGGAACAGCAGGAGTACACGTGCCGTTGAGATTAGGTTAAGCTAGAAGTGAAGATAAAAGGCACAGATGCTCGGCGCAGGGTTCGACGAAAGAGAGTGAACACGGGCCAATCAGATATGCCTTAGCGAAACTTAATATACCTTTCAAGGTTTTTTTTCTTTTCTTTTGTTAATGCGCAGAAAATTGTGATTTGAAGGCTGACAAGGGGAACATAAGTGCGCGCCTCAATAACTTCAATCAGGGATAGCAAGGAAGTGCCGATGAGATGAAGCCGAAAAAGAAAAGGGTTAAACTGAAAATAAGGGTAGACTCTCCTGATTTTCGTGTTCAGCATCTATCACGCGGCTTGAGTAAATGATATAAAATGTGGGAGGACACAGACATTTTCTTTTTGGAAAGTTTGCTGAGAAGAGGACCTCTTTAATAATACTTGGTTGAGAGGAGCTTTTTTTTTTACCTGGTTTTACTTCAAGCTAAAGTGCGAAAAATATTTTTGTACCAAGCAACTGGCTGAAGGATTTATCAAAATTATGCGTGGCTCTGCTATCGCCAATACACGAGACAAGTGGAGCTGGGGAAAGCCTAGTAAAGTCGTGGAAAATCACACACTTAGTTTCCTGGCGCTCAGGATTTCTTCGCGATGTTCTGCGTAGTATCGCGATGAATTCAACCGGCCACGTTCCCGAGCCTCCGGATCTTCATTTCTTCGCCTACGCGAACTCTCGGCTTCCCTCAATCTAAGCACGGGATGTTCTCTTCTGCGACGCTTGGTTTCAGCTTCCCTAGCTCTCGCTTCAGTCTTTCGGAAGCACCGAGTGTCCAGTTCTCGGGTCGAAACCTGCCGAGCCGCCGCCAGAGCCATCGGCTGGAGTCACGGACACCTGGCGCGTTAGGCGCGAACGCGGTCAGCGTCGGCAGCAGTTCTACGCGTCCCACTGCCACCTGCCTGACTCCTACTCTCCACCTCGCCTCCGCTATGGTACGCAGAGTGGTACGCAGAGTTTTTAGGAGCGAAGCTCCTGATAGCGGCACCCGTTCCGTCCCCGTCGTCGTAGTAGTAGTGTGTAACCAGTCTGAGAAAAAAAAATTCCGAAGTTGTGTCCGTAGCGCGGAATCGAACCAGGGACCCCTCGCTTCCGAGCGCGCGGCGTTAGCCCACTACGCCACGAAGCGCACATAGACACACGCACCACGATGGCAATAAATACCCAACATTAACGAAAGGCCGCGTTTCTAGCGCGTTTCTAACGCGTTTGTGCTAGCGCGTTACGGCCCGTGTCAGAAGCTGGTGTAAGACGCTGTGGCCTCTCCGCCTTACCTTCAACGCGTTTCGAACGCGCTGCCCAAGGCGGTGGCAAGTCAAGTTCAAGTCGAGGAGCGTTTATGAATACGCGGGGTATACTCTCTCAGCAGTCATGTGATGGCGTCGGCAAACGCGGTGCACGTTCCGGTATGTGTAAATGGCTGCGTAAGACGCTGTGGCCGCTCCCCCTTACTAGAGAGTACTGCACGTTTCTAACGCGGTTGTGCTAGCGTCCCCTTAAGTGGGAGATCCGATGATTCCCTCCGGAGCTTCGCCCACTCATCATCATTCACCCCGTGGATATGCTGTGATTTTTTATACTCTGCTTTCACTCTCTCTCAGGTCTCTCTCTCCCAGCTCGGTGAAGCTGCGGACGACGGAATGAACATTATAGCGAGGTTTAACAGGAATCGTAGGAGAAGGGTAGTGACACTATGCATTATTCAGAAGTCGAAATCAAACCATGGTGTTTATCGCTCCGAAACAATGCAGAAATTAGGAGGGAAGTCATTTCGGAGACCCTCATTTAAATACGACAACATTGAATTATTGTTTAACGTGCAGCTAAATTCAAGCACTCCAGCGATTGAGCATTCCCGCCTCCGTCAAGCAGGGAAAATTTCGAAAGTCAAGATTTCTCTTAAAATTTTTTTTCGCGATATTATGGGCCCACGTAAAACGGCCTCGCACTGGTGATATTTATCTTCATTCCTTGGTGACCCCACCGCACATTGTGATTTTACTACGAAAAAAAATTACACCATCGTCCCGTAGGGGAACCCTGAGTAGTATGCGAAGCAGCTATGGGGTCGACACGGCGCTGACACTGGCGTTGACGCTGGCGCTGTACGTGGCACTCATCGCGGCGTTGCGGGAGGAGAATGAGAGGAGCGGAGCGCGCGCGCGCGCGTCATTATACCGCGAGCTACAGTGGCGCCCCCTGCGGAGTATGCAGCACCTACCGTCGCGCCTTTAACCTAAGCTTCGCATTATGGCGCGCGGAGCCGCAGGTGTTGCCATTGGTTGCGCAATCTGGAGAGGAGAGGATGAATGCCGAGAGGAGAGGAGATGAAAGAAGGAGAGGAGAGGGAGGCGGATGTGCATGCGCAGTGCGGGTGTGAATGCCGCACGGCGGATGGATGGAAGGAGGGAGAGAGTGACATAGCCCCTACCATAAGCTGCTTCGCATCTAAAATGCTTTGTTGCCTGTTTGTTCCACGCGACTTATTATTTGGCGGGAAAATTTTCTTTTATTGCGATAGCAATTATATGGACACTCCAAGCGGATTTCTGCTGTCGGCGTCGCCATCGCCGTGAGGTTCCGTATGAACTCGAACGATGATGAAATCGTCGCTGGCGTATGCCATACGTGCGAGTGAAATCACGCGAGGGACGCGTGCTAGCACTCGTTATCTCTCCGCACGGCGGAGAGCAAACGCGACTTCTTCCGTCGCGCGAGAGGCCGCTGGGGAGGGGGGGGGGGACGGAGGGAGGGGAGGCAACGTTTAGCTGCGGCACCAAATGCGTACTTATATAAAAACGTTGCGAGGCGAGAAGGTGGTAAAGACTTCCGACGCTGCTCGAGGAGTGTCCCGTTGTGATCTCGTCGAAAACTTCCGAGCCGCCGCCAGAGGCACGGCACTAGTCACCAAAGCCGTGAGCTTTCGGAGCCATCGCGGGCAAAACGGTGACGGCGTCCACAACAGTTCTGCGCGTTGCTGGTGCTGCTACATGTCCGAGTTTATACAGCTCATAAAACTACTATCATTAATCCGTATAGCTCTCTACTAATTTGCTATCGCAATTGATGGTTCGCCTTTCGGATTAAACTGCGACATTTTTTTTTGTCTGGCATCATCCTAATGTTTCGAATGACTGGTTCCTTGACGTTTATAAGGAAATGGCTTTCTTTTAAAGCGAAGCTTTACATGGCTAGGTGAAATTAGCCTGTCCATAGAAAACTATCATCATCAGCATTTGATCGAGCGTCGTCGTCTTCTTCGGCAACTGGCTCGTTGGCTCGTGCTACGTGCTCGGCACGCGCTCATGCCACTGCTCCCGCGTTCGTTGGCTGCGTTGCCCTAATCACCTAATCATTCCAGTGTAGAATTTCACTTCTGTCGTTGTAACGGGGTGGTCCGCGTTTACGGGGGTATGAGCCATTGCTTAAGAGGGGTATGAGCCATTCATTGTCTTACGTAATGGGCAGATTTAATCTTTAAGCAATTTAATTTCGAAGAATCCCAAGCGGCAATGGCGAGCGAATGCTGCTAACCTATGCCACTGAGCAAACTCGACATATCGAACGCAAGCGACAACGGCGAACTGCGGGCATACCGTCAGTGACGTCGTTCTCTCCGGGAGCGCATATATTTAAAATCTAGAAGGCACAGCGCCTTAGCAGTCACGGTTGAACGAGATTGGCTGAAACGCCGCCGGCGACGCTCGATGCACCTTGCAACCACTGTGAGAGTACGCTGCGCCACCTAAAGCCTTCTATGCTAACCTAACCGAACCTAACCAATCCTCACCTAACCTATCCTAACCTAACCTAAGCGAAGCTAACCCAAGGAGGTTGAATAACCTCCTTGAGCTAACCTAACCTCAACCTAACCTATCGTGGACGACACGCTAAGGTAATAATCGTCACGGCGTGCCATCAGAGCGCCGCTGGCGGCGTTTCAGCCAATTGCATTCAACCACGGTTGCTAAGGCGTTGTGCCTTCTAGATTTTCAATATACGGCTCCGGGGCAGCCGAATGTGTGTGCAACCTCATAACGGTGAAATACTTTAGTGAACCCTCGGGATTAACCCAGTGATAAACACCGGGGCCGCACGTTTCAGCTACGCTGGTTAACCACCTTCACGGAGTCGAAGAGCGAGTTTTTTAAATGCGAAGCATTTCTTGGCGAACATTTGCCACTTTGACAGTATCTATCTATCTATCTATCTATCTATCTATCTATCTATCTATCTATCTATCTATCTATCTATCTATCTATCTATCTATCTATCTATCTAGCCGCCTACGTCTTCGTGCTCTCATGGTCGTATAGTTCACTTGATATTTACCAAAATTGGCATAGTATGAGAAGAGTGTATGACGAACATAAATGATTGGTTATGACATGAATATCATGACTAGTGTGTTATGTATGTCATGAAACAGCTGCCTACGTCTTGGTGCTCTCTCATGGTCGTTTCATTAACTTGGTAGGTACCAAAATTGGCATACTATGACAACAGTGTATGCCGAACATAAACGATGGGTCATGACATGAATTTCATGACATGCGTGTCATGTAGGTCATGAAACAGCCGACCTAAATGCCAATGACCCAGCGAAAAAGACATTAACACCCAAAACCACTGAAATGGGTTCGGACATGGGTACTAAGGCAGGGAAACACTAAATGATGACGGTAGAAGTCATAGTCATGAGCATGACATTGCAAAAGTGACAATGACTCAGCGAAAAGAGATTAACACTCAAAAGCCAATGAAATGGGTTCTTACGTGGGTACTAAGTGAATGAAACAGTAAAAGGATGATGGTGGAAGTCATAGTCATGAGCATGACAGCAAAAGTGACAATGAATCAGCAAAAAAAAGTACACCACTAAAGAACCACCGAAATGGGTTCTGACGTGGGTACTAAGGGAAGGAAACACTAAGGGATGATGGTAGAAGTCATAGTCATGAGCATAACTCAGCGAAAATGACAATGACTCAGCGAAATAAGATTAACACTCAAAAATCAATGTAATGGGTTCGGATGGGGAACTAGGTGAAGGAAAAGGCTAATGTTGTTGCTCTAAGTCATACTCATGACCATGACTGAGTAAAAACGGCATTGACTCAGCAAAAAATATTAACACTCAAAAACCACTGAAATGAGTTCGGAAGTTGGTACTAAGTGAAGGAAACACTAAAGGATGGTGGTAGAAGTCATAGTGTCATAATATTGAGCATGATTCAGACCAGATGACAATGACTCAGCGAAAAAAGGTTAACACTCAAAAAACAAAGGAATGGGTTCGGACGTGGGTACTAAGTGAAGGAAACACTAAAGGATGCTCCTAGAAGCCATAGTCATGAGCATGACTCAGAAAAAACGACAATGACTCAGCGAAAAAAGATTAATACTCAATAACCACTAAAATGGGTTCGGACATGGGCACTAAGTGAAGAAAACACTAAAGGATTGCAGTAGAAGTCACAGTCATGACCATGACTCAGCAAGAAAGAGAATGACTCAGCGAAAAAAGATTGACACTCAAAAATCAATGGAATGGGTTTGGACGTGGTACTAAGTGAAGAAAAAGGCTGATGGCGAGGTTGATGGGCGAAATCATAGTCATGTGCATGACTAAGTATTTCGCCTTAAGGTCTCTTAGGTGTAGCTAAAGGGACTCCGGAGGACTCATGAATGAATGTCATGTCATGCGTGTCATGTAGGTTATGAAAGAGATGCCTACGTCTTGCTGCTCTCATGGTCGTTTCGTTAACTTGGTAGGCTCCCGGCACACTGCTTCGCATAACATCGATTCCCACAGGGCGTGGAATCTGCCGGCTTTCTTTACAGAATTACGCAGTGAAATACCAAATGCTTTCTAAACGTTCTCATTGCGACAAATATACACTTTCGAGTGCAGCGATCTTCAATGAAGCGGGTAACTTTTTAGAAGCGTTCGGCTGTTCGAATATATTGAAAACTTATTGTCGGTGTTCTCTGCAGAATATTTTGTTGAGCATTCGTTATATCTTCGGTACACGAGTGCAGAATAACAAACTTAATTCCCTGCAGACATGTGACACGCGTTACCTCTTATTTCCTCAGACATCACTTTACTCCAGAGAGCAATTGAAATAACGCGAACATTTGCGATTGAATTCTTAGACGTACCAACTTGATATTTTGGAATGGCAGGTCACTTCACTTTATTTGCCGTACACGTAAACTGCATGCCGCCATTATTTGTGGCCTGTGCTTCCTTCAGGAAGTGGACGCTTGCGTTGCCCTTATTGTGATAACGTCAAGCGCCGATGCGCCACTGCGGTATCACGTGCACTGACGTAAGCAGCGGATAAGCAACCGCGGCCTGTAAAAGCACGTCAAACGAATACACGCATACACCTGGTTCTGCGCCGGCCACTGCTGTTTCTTTGAGTACGGCGGCTCGGCTGCCACCCTCTACTACATCTACTGGTGACGAGGGTGGGATAGGGGTGGATTGCCACTTGCTTCTTCTGTTGCTGCTGAAGACGACGAAAGCCTGGCCGGCGCTGCAATAGCGAAGGTGGGAAAAATTGATACTTTTGATGTAAGGCGCGAGAGCTTCTAGTCCTACTTGGAAAGATTTGAGCTTTACGTCTGGGCAAGGAGTGCTTCCGTGGTGGGAAATAAACGTCATACGCCCGAAATTTGCCGGTATCGCCAGTACAAATGCCATAATTGCGGTGAGCAAGGTCACCCGAGCATAAAGTGCAGGTAGCGCACAGACAGACCAAAGCCGCTGAATAGAATCGATTGCCCGGAAGACGATTCGGACGAAGACCAAGAAATATACAGTATGGCAATAAATAGGTCTGCATACTATGTCACGGTTCGCATTGAAGAACAAGCCATATAAGGATGCAAAGTGACACAGGGGCTTCCGTCACCGTCATGCCGAAGTCTGTTTTTCAGCGCTAGTTTACGCACTTGACAATCAAGAAAGCGACTGTTCCTTTAAGCACATACACCGGGGAACTGGTGCCGGTCGTAGCATCGGTGAACGCGTGAGTCGAGCACGGTGATCAAACTGAAGTTCTACCTGTGCTGATAGTAGATCGAGTAGCGTGCGGCAGCCGAGCAGTCGTACTCAAAGAAACAGCAGTGGCCGGTGCAGAAGAAGGTGTATGCGTTTAATCGTTTGGCGCGCTTTCATAGGCAGCAGTTGCTTATGCGCTGCTGATCTCAGTGCACGTGATACCGCAGTGGCGCGTCAGCGCTTGACGTCATCACAGTTATCAGCAGCAGAACCTCGTGGCCTATTTGAATGCGCAAAGAACTGCTGTTACGAAGTGAGCGCGCATACTTGTTATTCCTTCTCTTTTCCTTACTATCAGCTGCATCCTCCCCGAGTGTAGGATAGAAAACGGCTGTCCAACCTGATTAACCTGACTGCTCTGCCCTTTCTCTTTCACTCTTTCTCTCTCTAAGGTGCTCATTTGCAGGACACAGTAAGTAATGATCCACCGTTACGAGTGGTGTTAAAGTTTAACAACTGGGAAAACAAAGCTATCTACTTCATTGATTAGGTCACCGTAGCAATCTCCATCACTTGAAACAGGCTCATCTTTCTAGCAATAAAAGCAATGCTGCTCGGCCTGGTGGGGGTAACTCAACGAAATTTCCACTATTTCTGCAGATGTTTTACGTCAAGGGCAGTTTTATTGTGGAAAGAGATGACAACGTCAGCACGACGAAATTTCGATCTTATATGGTCAAGCTCTCACTAGTGAGAAATTCACAGGTTCTCGTTTTTTGTTTTTTTTCTCAGCAGGAGAGGCCCACTTTCCTCGAAATAAGTGAAAACAAAATACTACAACTATATTATCAGAACTCTGCCGTACGAATGCCAAATATATGGGAAAATCAAATAATCCCTCCGCCTGCATTTCGTGTACGCACACAAACTGGCATGCGAGTTCGGACGAGCCTGTCACGCCTGACATGCGGATAGCATTGAGCGCTTTTGCGCTTGAGCGTTGTGAGCTATACAGCCAGGATTGCGTTCGGCAGTTGCAGGCGAGTCATGCTTTGCGCGCAAACAATCTCTGCGTCATCTTGCTTACCTAAGCATTGCACGCCACGCTCGTGCAAGCGCACCTCCCGACGCGGCGCCAGCACGTACGATTAAAAACTTCACGTCCCTGACAAGCATCAGCGGCTGCGACTTTACCGAAGGCGTCCTAGCTTGCATTCCTTAACTTTCGCAGTGCAAAGTTCTGTGGCAGGCAGGCGCATGTTTATGTAGGCTGCTTGCGAGAATGCACAAAAAAAGAAAGAAAAGCAGGCGCGTCGGCTCTTCAGAGGAACGCTTCCGATAAACACGCCTTTGCGCAACCCTTCGGTCTAAGCTAGTGCGTGGGCGCATCGCGCTGGAGTTGTTGGGGCTTGTGTGAGTAATTCAGTAATTTTAAGTGCTAAACAAGAAGCTGCGCGTTATGGTTTTCGTTCCACGCGTGAGTTTGTTTTCTGGCTTTTCATTTACGCTTGAGTACTACGTCCTGGCTGACGCAGAGTTTAACCAATTCCCAGAAAGCAACCGCTAGTTTCGTGTTAGAATTCTGCCCGGCCGTTCTGGCGGTGGACTGCTGACTAAACAATGTGTATATGATGAAATCATTGAAACTGAACTGCGTCAATTGCTGGTGCACTGTTTTATAAGTAACAATATAATTAAATAAACGAACCTTTATGGCGTGAAATAAAAGCAAGCGCTTTCCCTTCGCCTCAGGTTGAAAGTCTGCCGGTTTCGTCTCAGGCTGCGAGACTTCTGACGGCTGTTCCATTCAGCTAGTCTCAACCGCTCATACGTGTTTGTATTGTTAAGTCTTGTGTGCCTTGTATTGCCTTGGCGACTAATTCAGCGTTAAAGTGATACTGAACAAAAATCTTTAAAAATCTGGAAACCATAGAAATTCAACTCGGAAGACGTGACTGTTACGATACGCAGTGTTTATTTCACATATTCTTTTTTTTTTACGGATGGCTATATTTTTGCTAAATGATTGAGGACCTTAACCGAGAAAGTGTAAGAGTGGGGTTGAAGGGAAATATGTAGAAGACAAATATAATGTTCAATAGTCTGGCAAGAGAACAAGAATTCTGGATCACCAGCCTGCCTCTAGATAGAGTCTGTAAAGGAGTACGTTTATCAAGGTCAATTACTCACATGGAACTCTGATCATGAGAACGAAATTTGCAGAAGAATAAAATTGGGTTGCAGTGCATACGGCAGGCATTGCCAAATCCTGACTGGGAGCTTACCGCTGTCGTTGAAAAGAAAAGTGCACAATCACTGCCTTCTACCGGTGCTAACATATGGGGTGAAAATTGGAGGTTAACAAAGAAGCTCGAGAACAAGTTAAGGAACGCACAAAGAGCCATGGAACGAAAAATATTAAGTCTAACGTAAAGAGAGAGGAAGAGAGCGGTGTGGATCAGAGAGCAACCGGGGATAGCCGATATTCTAGTTGACATGAAGAGAAAAAAAATGGAGCTGGGCAGGCCATATATTGCGTACGATGGATAACCGGTGCACCATTAGAACAAAAGAATGAATACCAAGAGAAGGGAAGCGCTGTTGAGGGCGGCAGAAAACTAGGTCGGGTGATTAAGTTAGGAAATTTTCAGCAAGTTGGAATCGGCTAGCGCAAGACAGAGGTAATTGGAGATCGCAGGGAGAGGCCTACGTCCTTCAGTGGACATAATCATAGGCTGATGATGATTATATTTTTGGTGGATTCTGAGCGCACTGCGGCTGCACGCCGGCAAGCGCGGGGTAGCGCGTCAACTGCCGTGACGTCACGTGTACCCGCTTGCTGCAGCAGCAGCATTAGCATTACGCGGAAGTTTCATGACCAGATGAAAAGTATTGAACAACCCCGCTACTACGATGCCAGATCGCCCTTTCGCGAACATGCCGCAGCTCAGCAGCAAAGCAGGTCTCGTCTGATAGTCACTGTCCTCGAAGTGATCGGAGCAGGAAAAGCCATGCTTTGACGGTACCCATGTTGGTTGCGATGGGCGCTGTAAGAGCTGGGAGTCATTGTCTCGGAGTCCGACGTCAAACTACGGCTCGCTCTCTAGCCTACGCCACCGGTGCGTCTCGTACCGGGTAGCTGGCCTACGCTACCGGGGCGTCACACAGAGGCTAAGCGGGCCCACGCCATCGTCCGAGCAGAGTTGACGACGGGGGTTGCTTCTTTTGTGATGAGTGCGAGGTCGAGAGGTAGGATAAACGGAACAGGGGGTTTATTTCCATCGGAAAGGCAAACTTATTTACAGGACATGGGGATACGCGTACTGACCTGAGTACGGAGCATAGTACATTGTTCGTGTAGCATGAGCTACATGATGGAGCTGATGAGAGAGCACTAAGCTACATCTCTCGCGGCGAGCCCTTGGGAGAGCACTCTACTACATCTCAGGGCAGATGGGAGAGCACTGGCTGAGCCGCAAAAGTCCGCTTAAAAGCCCTCTGGCCAAGCTGCGGTCCCACCTTCCTCCAATCGGAGCGTCGAGAGTCACCGAAGGGTCCGCCTTGAGGGCGAGGGTGCGCATAATCCCCCGGCGCCTTTGTCCCTGAACACATTCGGAGAAGTGCCCTCGGGCACACACGGCTCACTCCACCACAGAAAGGAGGGGACACTTGTAGACAGGCGGCTTCGCACTTGCCTAGATCTGGCGCGTCTGGGTTCCCTAGAAGGGCCCGTACACAGGCGGCTTCGCGCTTGCCTCGATCTGGTGCGTCTGGGTTCCCTGGAAGGGCCAGCCATCAGCGGGTTTGTCTGGAGAACGGCCTTGGGGCCAGCGGGTCTGTCGAGCGGCCGTGAGAAAGCACAGTAGAAGCGGCCCTTTTCCAAGAGTTTCCTGCTCATAGCGTCGTGGTCGGCGTCGGCGTGACAGCTAGTAACCACGTATTCTTTTAAAGGTGTCTAAGCATGATGTCGCCGCTGATCGTTCCCGTGGGACGTTTTTCAGCCTTCCGAAGCGATTCGTGACAGGCAATCAGGAGATACTCCACGTTCGCTGCCCCCACTGGTCGCCGAACGTAACAGCGCGCAGCACAAATTCATATCCTTCGAAGCTTTGGCTCTGCTAGAATGGTATGACACGGCTTCTCTCGCCCAACGATACTTTTCCCACACCCTTGCGCGCAGCAGCGCAGAGTATACTCCTGCGTTCTGCCAGGTGCTTCACGCAGAACACAACACAAACGGCGATATAGAAGACTTGGGCACAAGGTGCACTTGCGAAAACAAGTTTGCGGCGGCGAGCCACTGGGCAGTTGAGACGTCGTTCGTTGCCGGTCGGGGCCGTCCATGCGGGTTGAGAGACGCGGGTGATGATACGCGTGCCCGTATCCGGCACAGACAACGTCACAGAAACATCACTTTCTCTAGTTCACGGTGTGGCCGCTAGACGTGGTGTTGGCGAAAAATGAAATTAATGCGTTATTTCCGGCTAGTTTCTGCCTGCAAACAAGGTCAACCAATTTCAGCAAGCAAGCTTTCATTTAGGCTAAAAATCTCAGCGGCAAAAGTTTTGTTCAGTATCCCTTTAAAATGGAAGGCCTGCCATGGTAAACTTTGGAACCATCGGGGTAGATCTGATTTAAAAGGAAGGGATTAGGATAAGTGCACGTCTGCATGAGGCGTAGTGTTAAAGCTGGTGCCCGGTTGTGTTTCGGGTGTGGGGTGACATAAGTCCTACGTTCAAGATAAAAGTGCTTTGTAAGTTCGTCTAGGTGGAGGGGGCGTCCCGATTCTCAACGGAGTCGTCTATACTGATACTGCCTGGCGCGAGTCTGGTGCGATAGCCACGTTAGAACACATGCTCTGGCAGCGTGCCCGATCACGCTCTATCAACAAGAACGACGAAGCCAGGTGGGATGCGGCCCTCCACACCCCGCTTCGTGCTGACCAACTCTGGGCTGTTCAGCAAGCCCGCGATGCGGCCGAGAGGCTTGGTCTGACGGTCCCTACGTAGAGCGGCCTGCTTCCTGATTAGTCATGATCTGCAGCCCTTCAATAAAGTTTATTCCATCGATCCATCAGAGTTTCCGGGGTGTCAAGGAACGACTGAGGCAGTCGAGCTCCGATCAGTCGAGCCGTCAGGGCGAAAGAAGGGCGGAAGATGAAAGGCGAGGAACGTGACGGGACGGCCGCTTTTATTCCGTTTGTGTCTCGCTATTAAGCCGTCCACCGTCAGGTGAGGAAGCGGCGCTGATTGTAGGCCTGATATAATTGTGACGTGATTTGACCCTGCCAATAGGGTACATACGGAGCTTCCCTGACCTAGCTCACCATTATATACGTGCAAGCTGTTTTAGAGGCAATGAGCGTCCGTCAAACAATCTTGAACAGGAACCGGAGCCAACGCTGCTTCCTGTCGGAAGACGAGAGAATCCAATCAGCGTTTATGCGGCTAAGTAAGTTTAACAGAAGCAAGTACATAACGACAAATAAATCACCAAATAAAGATTAATCTCGCGCTTGCGCAGACACTGACGTGCTGGTCTCAATCGAGACACTGAAGTCGCAATCAAACTAACCTAGCTTTAGGTAACAAGCCAAACAAAATGCAAGATATCGCTGACTAGAATACATTAGCGAAGACGAATGTCAAGGTATGCAAAAAAAAAAAGACACTGCCTAAAGACATGTTGCACGGAATGAGCTTGATAAGTGTATACGAAAAGGCTCAGTACAAACGTGTCAGGAACGTTAACAACGGCAATCAGGCCAGCATCAGGTCAGTCGCTGTAGCCAAACAATGTTAGATGCGAGCAGAAGGGAAGTTGATTGCGCGGGGAAATTAGAAGCCTTGCGTGGGCCGTAACGAAACTAAATATTCCCGTCTCCTGCGCGAATATCTAGCTGGCCAGAGAAGTTAAACGCTCTGTCTGCCCGAAAAGTGTGCAGCGCGTCTTGGAAACTGAGGCTTCTGCAAGCTAATCTCTGGTGGTATGGCAGCAGTTCGCGTATAATAGTTGATCTTACTGGCCGACTGCCATTGCGGCGGCTAAAGAAGCATAAAAGGCCGTTCGGACAATGAGTGACGGTAGCCACATGATTTGATGCGCAACGCACGCCTTTTCTTGCTTACGTTTTAGTCTCAAAGCCCAAAGCATTCCTGTTAAATCAATCCCAAAAATTGTATAGGCTGGTAGCAGTCTGTACCAGTTTTCTTTGCTCCATTTTCAGTCATTGATTTCTATTTTCTTCTACCGATTTTTATTGTGCAAAATTATATTGTTCGAACTTCTTTTCGTGGTGCTCACGCTGTTCACATTTGAGCTGTATACTATTATTAGAGTTGCTTGTTTAGATTTTATTGTAATTGTTGTTGCGAGTCCCGGTGCGATATATGATATTGGCACCTTCCTTTGGATCTGTTCCTTTGCGTTTAACTTTTTGTACGTTACTTGAGTGAATGATTTGATTTGAATTTACTTCATTTCTTTATCCTTGCGTGCAGTTGGCTGGAGTGTATCTCACAATAAGGCACACGCTACCTAAAAAAACTTGTAATGCACACATAAACTATAGAACAGCGTAAATAATATACTACGCCGTTTTCTTTAATAATGGGCTCTTACGTGCCGAAACCACGATCTGGTTATGAGGCACGCCGTAGTGGGGGACTCCGGAATATTTCAGACCGTCTGGGGTTCTTCAACGTGCTCCTCAATCTAAGTACACGGGTGTTTTTCGCATTTCGTACCCCATAGAAGTGCGGCCCGCCGTGGCCGGGATTCGATCCCGCGATCTCGTGCTTAGCAGCCCAACACCATAGCCATTAAGCAACCATGGTGGGTTACGCTGCTCACAGTTAAGAGGTATGCTGCGTAGGCTCCACGTTAATGCTCCAACTTTTCCTCGTTTCCAATTATTGGGCCAGGTTTCCTGCAACGGCGACGGTGGAACTGTGAACTTGTGACGCATGTAAAATTATGCGATATACCAATCACTCATCACCTGCAGATGGCGTTGGGTCTTCATTTCAACAATGGCACGTAGCAGCAATCAATTAGTCACAGGTATAATGTGATGTGACTCAGGTGGAGCTTTGGAAAACGGCTCACCGCATGCCCGGTCAGCGAAATATAGCAGCTTTCTCCAAGTTTCAAATATTTCGTAACTCTCGTTGGCAGACGCTTCATAACTGCATGGGACTCCCTGCCCTTTTACTAACCATCAAATACACTTTTTCAAGCTACGACCTCATTTACGAATGAGATCGTGAATCTTGTATAGAGCAACCAAAAAAAATCAGTCAGAAAGATTATCTCGCGAACGAATCTTGCCAGAATCCACTCACCGTGAGTAGTTCGGGACGCTTTCAGCTTCCAGAATGCTGAACAGTATTAGCGCGACTCAGAATTGTTAGTAGCCGGGGCGCCAGCTGGTCTCCACTAAGCCAATAAGTTCCGCCCACGTTCGCGCCCAGCGGGTTGTCCAGCGGCGACTCAAGGCCGGGCCAGATCGCATTACCCAACAGCGCTCGGCAGTACACTACCGACCCTACAGGGAGTGGGGTGCTAACTGTCCCTTGCACGGTTGCGAAATTCGAGTTCTGTCCACCGAGCGAAATGACTTCCTGATTTACTGCTTCGCAGGAGGAACGAAATACCTCAAATGGACACTGAAGATGTTTATTGACACCAGGAAGTCGGACAGCAATCGACACCAACGAAAACTAAAACAACTCGCTGATATTTTTTTTAGTAGCCATGAAATGTACATTCGTGCAAAAAAGCAATGCAATAATTGTTGTGTCTCTTATGTTCATTAGTGGTAATTAAACAATTAGTGAGTGGTTTACTGCGATGTCGCCTACTGAAAATTTAAGATTGAATTCTGTAGTTTTATGTGCCAAGAGAGACAGAAGAAAAGCCGAAAGGCAGGGAGGTTAACCACAGGGGAATGTTCGGTTTGCTACCCTACGCTGGGGAGAGATGGGAGGGGGGAAGTGAAAGTGGCAGGAAAGTATAGATAGCCAAAAACGAAGATATGGCTATCAGGCACGTCGTAGTAGGCGATTCCCGATTAATTTTCACCGCCAGCGGATCTTTATTACGTGCCCCCAATGCAGGGGACCATGAGCGTATTTCCATTTTCTCCCCGTCGAAATGCAGCCGCCGTGGCCTGGATTTCATACCGCGCCCTCGATCTTAGCGTAGCGACCCCGAGGCCACTTCGCCACGACGGCGGCTAAATTAAAACTCCCTCGAGCGTATCGAAATGTAAAATCGAGCGTAAACTCTCGCAGAAGAAGGCGCAGGTCCCCAGCCACCGTCATGCCACCATACTCACGGTGACGTCATTCCCTTGTCGTCGTGCCAACTCGTCGTCTGTACGCTCTGTCGCAACTCCGTCTTCGTCATGCTGCAGTCGCCGTTCATGATTCAAACGTCGTCTGCACGCTATCGCGCGGTCTGCGAAAACATGGCATCGATAACATGTGCCGTCATCAAACACCGTGTGGATGTCAGCAGTGATCACATGAATTACTAATAGAGCGTGCGCCGACTTTATTCCTCTGGTAGGCACAGGCCAATCGCTTAAATTTGACAGTTATCTTCAATGGTTCGTCCAGCATTTTCTTACGGTAAGACTTTCTAAATTTCCAAGCAATCGGAGTTTTATAAAAACGGCAAGGTAATACGAGTTGGAACGCATGCAGGATCATTGTAAAATTCGCATTTAGAAGGCAATAATTTGTTGAATGTTGGGCTGCCGCAAACGCCGTTTAAAGTTCAATAGGACCAAATTTACGCAAATTCATGTACGGTCAATCACTGTCATTCTGACTGAATCGCCTTGCTTCCAGCTCCCGCAGACATTACAGTGACAGAGTTCCCTTTTGTAACTTGTGCGCGAGACTCTAGAAGAATTTCCGGTTGGAGGAGGCATGACCAATATGAAATTACCCCATCTCATTTCCCGTAACGCCATAGAAGTTGTCAGTGTATGGCAGACATTGGTCCATTTTTTTTTTAGTGTGAGAGGAGGAGCGTCTTTAAGTGAAAATAGGCCAAGCTGAATATGGCAACACTCCACGCCCTTTAACCACACAAAGCCCAACCCATCATTTCTGATGCGCTGACTTCGCTGCCTCAGAAATGCTGATTTAGGCACGAGAAAGACACAGCAGCCCTTGAGCTGTTCCCTGCCTTGTCCAGGTCTTGTTCGCGCTATTTCAATTTATTCAGTCTCCTGATGTCACATCGTAGCCCCTAAATTGCCTTTAAATATTTCTTGTTTATTAAAATAAGTTTCTTGTTTGGGAGTGTTGGCAACAAGTACAGTATGTGGCCGTCTTCGAAATAACCTACATTTTTTTTTCTATAAATGAAGGATGGTAATAGGCGAGATGAATCTTTGCAGCCATTAAGCAGTGCCCTACCCAACGTGTGTCACTCATTTGCAATTTCAAAGCAGATAAATGGCCAAACAAATACAACTCATCCCTTTCTGCAATCTTAAGCAAAAACAAAAAAGGCCCATCTGCTAGCCTTCATTGTTCGTTTCTCAGGATTCTGCTTTGTAGCCCTGAATTGTTTTTTTTATTCGCTCTTTTTTGCATGCAGTACGCTAATCACGATTTCTCTTCTCAACAACGGATGTTCTACTCTTGATTTGCGTTTAATGGTAATGTGGCAGTAAAAAAGTGGTCGTCCATGATCTCGAAATAATTAAACGCAAACAGCAAACTACTGTGAAAAAAACGATCGCGGTCCCAATCTATGGACCACACGCCCTCGCAAACGAATGTTGCGACATTTTGCTGTTTGACGGTGCTGTAAGAGTAAAACAACAACTACAACAACAAAAAAGTTAATAACTTCTTAATAGGTTTGGGGCATGCTATTTGCCTAAACATTAGAATGAGCTCTACTGAAGGCGTTCTGTGCAGAGCTAAGATATCTGTTTAATTTTACATACCTTGCACGGGTACTGGGCTTCCTATAGTACTCTTAACCTTAGCTTCAAGGTTTGCTAGATTCTCAGCGTATTCCTACTATTCATATCACTGTTCTCATATATTTTAACGTTGCATCTGCCGTAGCCCTGTGATGAACAAATTTTGCTGTTGAAATAGCGGGATATTTCTATTATCTGAGCGAAAGATACGAAAGAAGAAACCATTCATGTCCCCGCTACATGTTTGTTAATCTATAGAAGCTCTACATCCTGCGCAAATGCAGAGTCTCTAACTCACTTCAATAGTGCCGTAAATGAAACTGCAAAAGAATAGCAAAAAAAAAAAGAAATAAACGGATCCGGAAGTTGATTGTCGCGTGTAAACACGTGGTTCATCGTTTAAGTTACAGTTTCCTTTTAGTCCGCAAAACAGTATTAGTACATTTGACTGGTCACCTTTCTGGTTCGGATCGGAGTCCGCGTATAGTAAAACTTCAATCGTTATACCAAAATCGCTTTATTCAAAATATATTTTACAGCGAAGCTACATACGACTAGGCGAAACCAAAATCCGTCCTTCCGATGTGCGCAGAAATGTGGACCGATCCTGGTTATTGTGCAGAAACGGTCCAGGCGCAATGACACATACCCCTGGGAACTCCGGGTGGAGGGCTCCGGGACCTGTAACGCGCCTTTGAACTACCCTTGTCACACTTAAAAGCGAAAAAGGAAGAGAGGCTCGCCATTGGCAGCGTCGTCAGTGACGTAGTTCTCTCCATCGCAGCCGAGCGTGCGTGCAGCAGTATCTCTCCGTCTGCAACACGGGTACTCCACACATCGTACGAATTCCCGAACAGCAGGTAGTTTACGAAGAACAGCGCCGACAGCATCGCCGTAAGAGAGCTCGTGTTCGTGGTGCCGATGAATGCAGTCCGCGCTCAAGAACAGGCCCGGGTGGACGAGCGCAAGCAGCAACTGCGTACCGAGCTATAGGATCCGGCAGCCTACCAAGCCGCCGTGATTAACCCAGTGATAAAGAGCCGGGCCGCACGTTTAAGCTTCGCTGCTTTACCATCTGTACGGAGTTTTTGGGCGGTGATTTTTATTCGACGTCTCTCGTGGTCTTGACAGCTTTGCGCGTGTCCTTTGGACACATTTCTTCGAAATGCAGTGACACTAAACACCACTCTGTCGCAGAATGCGAAGTCCTAACTACGCACATGACATCTGTGTGCACCGTATACGGGATGACCCTTTCCTTTTCTTTTTTTTTCTATCAACCTTGAGGGGACAGAAAGCGCGCTGAAGGCCACTACGCCAGGAGGAGGTAGCACCTTGGAACTAACGGGTATCACGTTACGATAACCGACGGCCGAGATTCCCGTGAGTCCGTGGTTCGACGAAAATCGAGTGGGGCCACCGCGGCCGGGATTTGATCCTGCTACCTCGGGCTCGACAGCCCAACACCAAAACCACTAGGACACCACGGCGGGTGAAAGTTTTAGACAGCTATTCGCCTTTTTGAAAGACTGAGGCCCTTGACAGCGCATATTTGCTGTAGTTAGGATACTTAGGCAGCCTTCGTTATTTCATTGGTAATGCCGAATAAAACAGAACCGTCAAGCAGTACATCCGTAGGGGTAGTATATACGTAGACAGATCTTGCGTCTCAAACGGCTACAGTAGTTTGCCTTTCTAAACAAACGCGCTCTACAACTACGCATTTTCGTATAAATAAGCCTTCCTTCAACTCGATTGCTCAAGATCGCATCTCCTTCCTATGGGCGGTGAAAGTCCCACTACCGACCACACGAAAACGGGGCCAAGCCCAAGAAAGCTATTCGCTTTGAAAAGGTCCTGGGCATAAGCTCAAGCTACACACGACGAACGACAGAGGACGGAAACGCTAGCGCTTCAGACTGCTTACTCGTAAGAAGAATGGAGCAGGAACAACTACCAAGAACGCCAGATATTGAAAAACAGTCATTGAACAACCTTTGAGTGCTCTTTTATGTAATAAAATAGCGAAGAAGTGGAAAATTATGCTGTACATGCGGTAATCGCTACCAACAAAGCTTCGTGTAAGTGAATACACCATCACGATGTAATTTACCATTCGGATTATTATGTCAATCAAATAGGGCTGCTTTGAATCCTAATGCTGGGAGAGGTCGGTGTAGTTGGTATATCGTGCATGCTAAAACTTTTTTCAGAGCGCAAAATACAAAGTGACATACATAGGCTAAAACAAGCACATGCGTCAATATCGCAGGTATAACAGCCACGCATGTAAGCCGTAACATAAGCGCAAATGTTTTAAAGCATTCGTTGGGTGATACGGACATCCAGCACTTTTTTAATAAGATGCTAATTGCATCTGGTATGTACATGTGCAAAAGGTAGATGCCGTAATCACGGACGTCTTATCCGCTGCACTGTATACAAACGAGGACGACTACTACAGCAATGCGAGAAGTAACCGCATAAATCATCATGGAGGTATATCACATTTGGTTTATATCAATGCAGTCACAACGGCGTTGCTTTCACACATTTGTGAAATGATACTGAGATGATGAAGCTGTTTCAGAAGTGCCGACATCATCCTTTAATTTCTCATCTACGAGAAATAAGCCTCGATAAACAATCACCACGGTACTGGCTTAACATTGGCCAGCTTAGCGTGACTTCTGATTTGAGTTTACTTAAACTGAGAACATTTATGTAGAGCGGACGATGGCGAAGTAAAGAATTACAAGACTTCATAATAATAATGAGTGCAAGGTTTGTCAGACCTAACGACGTGCGGGAGTCCAGACATCTTATATTCGACGCTTAAATCATTTCCTTCTTTTTTTTTGTGCGGATAAGTGAATTACAAGTATCCGGAGGGCGGGCTGCTTTCGACCTCTCCAGTCAGACCCCATTTAACCCCACCTAGCCTTGGTTCGATCATCAGCCATAATATAGTGCTATGTTGAACTGGCCTAGCGGCCCCGCGTTGCGCAAGGGGGATAACATCAGTGGTCTGGATAAATGATCCGTTCACTACATCAACCGCAACGCATTATACCGACTGTTCGCTAATCCTCGCTTGGTCGATCAACCGTCACTGCAACACTACAAAACATAAAAAAAGCCGCGAAACGACGTTGAGTAAGTTGTAGTTACCGTGCTCCGCACCCAAAAACGAATGGCACAGCGCGTCGAGCCATTTGCCGCGCGAAGCGATATTAGGCCAGCGAGCCAGGGCCTGTGCCCGTGTTTGACGTTGGTGTATTGATCGATCATCGAAGGCAGCCCTTTTTTTTTTTCGCCGTCGCATAATGGGCGACACACGAGACTCTCCGCCGCATATATCGTGTTCAAAAACTCAATTATAGCTGAAATATGAACTAGCGGATTTATGTAGCGCGGTACTTAATAAGACTGCTTGCGCGATGACTTCACGCGTGGAACGGTGATCGCAATTACGAAACCCAGCCGCGCTGGATTAGGGAATGCTGCGATTTTTTTTCCATATTTGTAATGGGATACTAAGTAGAGGTTTGTGAAGAAAAACAAAGTTGTTGGCCTTGATATTCTTCAAGGATGATGTAAAGGAGTATTTATTTATTTATTTATTTATTTATTTATTTATTTATTTATTTATTTATTTATTTATTTATTTATTATTTAGCATACCTTGCAAGTCCATCAAGCGACACTTAGCAAGGGGAGATAACATAGCTACAGAACATAGATGTGGGGGACAAACAGGTGGAGTGGGACACACGCATGCGTCTGCATGGCCGAACGCCATAAAAAGGTAATAAATACGATAGAATGATCACGGTACACTGAAATATCAAGCTTCCAAAAACATTAAATAACACATTGCGAATATATTTCCATGCCTGCATTGTTTTAGCTTGATCAACTCATCAGTGTTACCGAAATATCTGTGATGTTTTCGCGGTAGTGATATACAGAGCTGCTGTACCGTAACTTTCGTGAACGTTGTGATCACTTTGATAGCGAGATGGACCGATAGTAATGGTATTGTACGCAAGTGGCGAACACTACAGCGTTCGCCGCTTGCGGAATGTATGGAATGTATTTTCTTTTCTTTGGGGGGGGGGGGGGGGGGGGACTAGTCAAGCTCTCTGTTTCACCTTTTTTTTCCCTTACCACCCCCATCACGTTGATGGAAAAAATAATAATTATTATTATTATTATTATCCATCGCGTGACAAGCCACTGCGATGGCTTAGGCGAACCTGATTTCTCTCATTGTATTTCAAAGATTTGTTAATAAAATTATTATTATTATTATTATTATTATTATTATTATTATTATTATTATTATTATTATTATTATTATTATTATTATTATTATTATTAGTATAGTACTCCAAATACTGTCGTGAGCGCCGTCGGCTTGCCTGTATTGTAAGAACGGCGTCGAAATGTTACAGACCAATGGGTCTGAGAAAAAGTTGACATCCTAAAATACCTCGATTCTCGTCAATGAGAAAAGGAAGAATCATTTAAAATTTATCCGTTGCTGGGCGGAATAAAACTTGCGTCCTATATACTCACGCAAACAAGTTTAAACATATATTCCCGCAACCGCCCCGCGCGGCCTTTGCGGCGGTCGTCCAGAGGCATGACGCAGCCTGTCGCCTGTACGGTAACGCAAACGGAAGAGCCTCGCTATTTGACGCCCGAGCTGGCTGCCTAAGGGCAAGAGCACATTATAGCAAAGGAGGAGATGGAGGAAAAGAATAAGTTCCTGCGCGGAAGAAGCTGTAGAGGACACAATATCGGGGATAATTATGGTATCATAGCAAATATGCATCACATGACGAGGCGCGCACGTGTTGCAATAAAAGCCCGGGAACGACTCTGGTCACCGTAACGGAATGTCAAGATATTCACCCAGGGAGACTCGTAGAAAATGTCCACCTTCCAGAAGGTTGGGGTTCAAAGGGAATGGAAGGATTAACTGCTCAGCACTCGAAATTAGTACGAGACGGTTAGAGTATTGGTGGAAGAAAAGAATGGAAGAGATTGATAGAACCGGAGTCGTTGCATGTGAGGTGATGGTACAACGCAGTGATAAAGGTTTCAAATACAAAAGTTAGGTTCTAGATCAGATAGGCAAAAAAGCTAGATAGCCATATGCGTAGTAAAATCTGATTAAATCAAGCAGCCTAAGAGACTGTTTGTTCCCGCGCAGTTTCAAAGATGATGTCCCTAAATAACATCATCATCAACGTCATCGAAGCGCAGAGATGAGACCGGCTGAAGTACATGCCTCATGCTTGACGCGTTTCGGCAGTGCCACTGCAGTGTTTCGCTACGTTACTTCAATGCCAATCGCAATAACACCCACATTCATCGCCACCGGATTATTTTTTTTCTTTGTTGTTGCGGGCTAATACTATTACAAGCCGAAGGACCGCGCTGAATGTACCTAGGAACAGCACTCTTACCTATGACATGTACTTTAACCATGGACTTCTACAACATGTGCATTCGACACAAAAAAGCTTTGATGTGTTTAACGAGAGACAAATAACGTATCTCTACGAGTAACTTTAATTTTGTATGTTGTGCTTTGCGTATGGCGTCACCTGTGCCTATCATTCCATCTCAGGTGAAAGAAAAAAAGTCGTGTGCACTGTTTCTTGTCCTAAGGATGAACAAGTAACTATGCTTATCTGAAATGGGTTGTGAAATCTTATGGCCCGACTAGTCATTAATTAGACAGTGTCCTCACATTATTTGTTGCTATAATTCTCACCAATGTGTTGCCCTGCTTACCATGCCCTGGTTATACCTCAATAAAGCGGAACTCGTACTACTGTACCGATGGCTGCTCCACTGTATACGTACGATCGTAAGGTGGCCAAATATCCAGCATGACGCCACATGAGCCCCTAGACTGCTTGAAATGGCGGCGCGGTTCGCGACAGCCCAACCACCTCACGCTCGAGTGCTAGATGTATACCAGGGATTCGGTCCGTCGTGGGAGTGCTCTCATGTTAAAGAATTCTTGCGCGTACCATAGATCATAATTCAGCTAGTGTTCTTGTCACCATAACCTCACACATCCACGACAATATTAAGTACACAAAGCCAAAGAACAGATACGTGGTATGGATGAAAAGAAAGTTATTGTTTCAAGAAGCAGACGCGTGCAACATTTATTTATTTTAGTTGAGTCAGGAACGCCCTTAAGGTCGTCATAGGAGTGTATTTCGTAAGAGGTGGACTGAACTGACACCACTTATAACTTAGAGATTATTAGCACTAAATTACGTACAATTGGTTGAATCGAATGCTTATATCATAAAATTATTACTGGACGTTGTCCGGGAACAATTTACAATTTACGCATCAATCAATTCGTTTAGCCTTCGAGATACATTTGCGCACGAAGCTTCGTATATTTAACGAAACAGGAAACGACGGAAGGAGGGAAAGAGTGGAGAAGGAAAGGCAAGGAGGTTACCAGTTCAACACAACCTGTTTGCTACCCTACACATGGGAGCGGGATGAGGGGGAATGATAGATGGGGACGGAATATTTTAATGGTAACTGTGGAGGCCATTAACGGTGGTGCTAGTTTTTTTCACAATGCTTGCGAGAACGTGCATAGCACGATATTTGGAGAAAATAAAATGTAGACAGCTTAAATGACTGCATCGACTTCGAAAAATGATGACGCAACCAAATGATGACGCAACCTTGAGGCAACTTGATATGCTCAAACAGAGAGCAAACTATCTCCTGACTTCATATAGAAACTCTGCGTGCGATGGGCCGTTCTTTTAATGTAAGGGAGGTCTAAGACTAACAACGACCTTTTATACGAAGCCCTAATTATTTCTTTCTATGTAATGTCCGGTTTGAACAGTCCTCTACGGGTCTCCCGAAAGAGTGCACGCGTGCTTTTCGAAGCTCGCGAATGTTTGTAACCAAAGTGTCGTAAAAACATTTGTGGAGAACGGCCGGTACTCATTCGCCGTTCTACAGCTATACGTTCAACACTTAGCCTTAAATGTATCTTAGCAGCATTCCTTCCCCGAGAAGTATCATTCATCGCCTTCGATCCTTGTGTCACGCAGCTGTCAACTACAGCCGATAAAAAGTGATTGCGTCATCAGCTACTGCTGCTACGTCACTTACTCAAACAAGCTTCCCGTCATTCGGGCTCCAACATGGCGTTAGACGCTTTTTTTTTTCGTTTTACACTAGATAATACCTTTGCTGCCCTTACAAGCACTTTCGAGGGCACGAAGACTAAACATTGCCCCAGTCCCAAACAAGTGTACCTCGTTGTGCTAGTTCTTTGCTCAGCCTTCGCAATTACCAGGACAAAAAGCAAGCCTTCTGCCGTATGTACTGGTGCCCTATCTTCTTGTTCTGTACAATCTACTGTGTATCCTGAAACTCGTTGAAATTTCTTTTTTATTTGGCCGAAAAAGAAGGTAAGGGGCTGGAAAGACCAGTTTGTTTCACTGAATACAGAGCTTTTAGTATCAAAAAAAAGAAGAAAGAAAGTAGTACAGAAAAAAAATTGTCGAGAAAGCCAACCTAGACTCGCGCTACTGGGACGACGTAACATTACAAATCGAGGAAACGGCGTCGCGAAGTGCCAATCCTTCCAGCCCATTGCTCTACGCAAAAAAAAAGTAGCCGGTAGCTCTTCGCACGCGTTTCCCAACGTTATTTTTTTTTCTACCGTTTCGCAAGCAGCGTCTCCAACTGCGCGCTTTCTTTCCTTTTTTTTTGTGTGTGTTTTTTTTTCTTGAACAGCCCGTCTTCGGGCCTTCGCGAGTGTTCGACCGAAGTTTGTTGCGTGGTGTATGAGCAACTCCGTGGCTTCACGGTTTCTGCGGATTATTGCGGCTCTGTTTTTCTTTCCCGGGAGTTTTGTCGAACGGCTTCGTCTGTTGTCGATGTTGGGCTACAT
Source organism: Dermacentor silvarum (assembly GCF_013339745.2). Classification (NCBI taxonomy): domain Eukaryota; kingdom Metazoa; phylum Arthropoda; class Arachnida; order Ixodida; family Ixodidae; genus Dermacentor; species Dermacentor silvarum. The sequence continues at coordinate 48,277,771 of NC_051158.1, read as the reverse complement.
TTCTGTTTCGCGCTCGGGGTTATTTTCACGGGTGTTATTCTTGTGCCGTTGTCATTTCCTGTTTGCCAGAGTATAAGCAGCACGGCCACCTATACTCCCAAATACTTGCGCTGTACCGGTCACCGGCTCGGCTATTGGGTGTTAACGCCATATTCGCACCGTAGAATGCCATATGAACACGTACATACCGAAAGTTTGTTTTCAAAAACCAGCAACTGAACATCTTTGCGACCTTAAATGGGCCTTGTGAGATATTCGGTTCGAAAAGACGGGCACTAGGGCATTATGTTCACGTGTAATCTTCCATTCTACAGGTCATAAGGCATTTCTTCAAAAAAATGTGTTGCTGCGATATTGATAACGGGTAAACAATGCGCTCTGCCAAAAATGATTTTGTTACAGATATAAAAAGAAAGCTCAGAGTAACTCACACGGACGGCACCACGTTGCAACAACACGTGCTATCCAGGAAAAAAAGTTATGGCTTCCGTATTGCATGCTAGCCGGCTGAAATAAAGAGAGAAAATAAGGCGCATAGACGGATGGCTTCCTTGTGCCGTGCTCTACCTCGATGACTGCCACGGTTGGAGACTTGAAAGCGGCAACAAAAATAGATGCTGTGTGGTAAGAAGACGACACAAACTCTTGTGTGTCAGCTTATGGCCTTGCCCGGGGTGGTGGTGCTGTTTTCAGTATTTCATATAACCTCCGGCCTAAGCAAACAGTTTTCTGCCGAGTAGACAAAATAAGCGCTTGTATCGTCTGCACGCTCGTCCACGTTTTGCATGGTGTGTTCAGTATACGCCGTAACCCGACATCCAACTAAACCTAACCTTCATGTCTCTGCCACGCTCCTTCTGCTTATTTCTCTATGTTCAAACACGACGTTCCTCAGCCCATTCCGGACAATCATAACCTCCGAAATGTCCTGAGAATGTAATAAAAAATAAATTCTCTCAGCTTTACCGGCCAATACCACGATATAATTATGAGGCACGCCGTAGTAATTTGATCACATGGGGTTCTTTACGTGCGCAGAATGCACGGTATACGAGTTTTTTTATGTTTTGTTTTTAATTCCGCAACCGCCTGAATGCGAACTTGGATCGAAGCTTTGAAATCTTGATCAACAGCGCAGTGCCACGTCTACTGAGCTATCGCTGTACGTCCTTGCCTATAAGCGAGATGGAGTTTAGCCAACATCGCGCGTGATGCCGACCTCGCCTACAAACATATTTGTTTATAATAAAGAAGAAAAAAAAATCATCGTCATTGCTGCAAATGCAGCGCGGGAAAAACCAAAATGCCCATCGTTCAGAGTTGATATCACTTTCGAGGTGGTTGAGCGGGACATCTCACTGAACGAACGCGACATCCAATCCATGCGATCAGCGATTGGCCGAGCCAAAACTTAGAAAGCATCAATGTCTCTCCTGAAGTGGTCAGCTGAAAATATGACTGCAGTATACACACACTCGATTGAACTGGTTATTAATCTGCGGAGTTGCTGGATACAGCCAAAGCTTCAGTGACGCCTCCTTATGACTCTCCTTATGACTCTCCTTATGACGTCTCCTTATGACGTCTCATTATGACGTATCTTATGACGTCTTGTTATGACGTTTCTTGTGAAGTCTCTTTACGAACCAGGCTCATTGCGGCTTACACTATCTATTGTTGTCCTTGCCATTCAACGCAGTTTAAGTTTATTTCGTCTGCTGATTATATTTTTCGTGCAGATTATGTTTTTGAACACAGAAAATATTATATGGTCTTAATAATTATGTCATCATGTTGTAGTTGCCGTCATTGTTGTTGATTGTTTCACAAAAACCACTGATTTGCCACCATCTCGACTATAGCCTTTCAGCGCGCGTCAATGATTTATTACGAAAGCCTTGACTATAATGCAGTCAGAAAAGTAATAAACGTATAGACAGGTTTATGTATGGACGGAACAGCTCTGCTGAGTTCACTGACCTTTCTATACAGCTCTGGCCCGCTGGGTTCTCGCTTTATTTCTTTCGTTTCTCTCTTTTTTTAAGTGAATGGAGAAAAATGGGGCCATTTTTCTACTTTAACGAAACAAGCAACGCCAAGCGAGCAAAATCTATGACCTCTCGTTCTTTTCCCGAAAGGGGTATAACCGACGCTTACGGCGATCAAGGTGATTTGTCAAAGACTGCAGGCGCTGGCACCTCACTAATCTCTCACCGTCGTCCTTCTTGCTAAGATAAAATGTATTACTATTTTTCGAAAGCAGCACATGTTTCACTGTCCATTGTCACCTGCAGTTCCTGCGGCATATCCATGAAAGCCCGCACATTTCTTTTTATGATATTTTTTTTTTCTCTGCAGTGTCTTGTCTGTCTTCCGCAGCACCCTTTTTTTGCCGTTGTCGAAAAACGTATCGCTATGGGACTAGAGGTTTAGGCGGAAGCTTTAACGCGGAGCCAACTCCAATTCGGCCTATTCGGATACATGTAAAAGCAAGAAATGATTTTACGAGACAACCGTTTTATTGATTTGAATAACGATTGTTGCATTTCGGAGCCAAACGGGACTTTTTCTATCCTGGAACTTTCACAAAAAGTTCGCAAAATTGCTACCTTAGAAAAATGAAATTTTGTAACTCTGCCACAAAACATATATATATATATATATATATATATATATTTGTAACCATGCACCAAAACCAGTTATCGCAGTTCTGCAAATTGACTCAGCTAGAGCGTATGAAGCGGACAAACTTTACATCGTGAGTTTGCAGATTCCATGAAATTGATGCAATCCATACGATTGTCTGGCAAAAGTCCCAGACACGAATTGGTGGTATAATTCAGACTGCAAGGTGTATAATGCACCAGTTCCGTTTGCACAATGGTTATATCAATTTTCACTGTCGGGTTACACAGTTGTTGTCCTGATTGCTCAGTTTCTTGAAAATTTGAAGTTCTCAGTAGTATTTTTTTTATGTCATAAGTACACAATCTGCATGCTATTGTCACTAGAACATGACGTTTCTGTTCAAATACGACAGGCGTTGTCAAAATCGGCGGGAATTTGCCGAGAAAGACAATTTCTCCTTTCCCACGCATATATTTCGGATTTCGGAGCTAAAGCTTCCCCTTATATAACGTGCTCACCAATGCACTTGTAACCTATATTCATCGCGGTGATTAAAATTAACATTTAGAGTGCATGCTGTCTGGGAAACTGAAAAAGAAAACATTTCCTATAGGCAGGTCAGATGTATCCGTGTACACGCATTCATGTCGCCTACATATAGACGCGTACATACCGTGAAATTTTTTTTCTTCTGTCGTTGTCGTGGTTGTTATTTTTTCGATATGAAACACATTTTCTTCAATATCGCCTGGGAGAAGAGAAGAGCGATTTGGCCCGATCAGTTGGGTTTCCCGAAGAGCGGACGTTACTACCACAAAAAAATTGCAGGCTTTACGTCGCCGAATAAAAATTTTCACAATCTGACATCTTCGTTATTCACTTTAATATAAAGTAATATTTTAAATTGCGCAACTGAATCCGAGCAGCAGTGAGGTCATGCCTGATTTGGAGAAATTCCCATAACTAGCAGCCCTTTCGAGATATCCGTGCCTAAAATTTAACACGAAATGCAAAGGCGTTCCTGTTAGCAGTTGCCCAGAAAGCATTACTTCAGCAGTTCGGAATAGTATAACTGCAACGCCTATGCATTTCTTCGCAGATTTAGGGGGCGTATGTCTTAAATGTGGTGCTCGTCTTGAAATTTCTGCTGACCACTGCTCGACTTCTATTTCAGAATTTGAACATGTGCCCTAAAGTGTAAGTACATGAATCTTTTTAATTCACTTCCCGGGCATGGACATTTCTTCTGGTTGTAAGCCTGTACAAGTGCAGACCCTCTCGAGAGTCAGTCGTTTTGTTAGCGTTGCTGTGGAATCAATTGCTACGCAACGTACGTTACCTGTTTGGACACTAATTCCGTGAAAGCTTTTTTTTTTTTTTGCCTGTGGCAGTTTGCTCGTGGCAGTTTCCCTGACTTACATCTGACAAGGCAAGACGAAAGACGATACGAAACAGTGAGTCATCACTACAGCCGGCCTGCCACACGCATCAGACCGTCAGATCATGCATTTATATGTTTCCTAATTGCGACATTATTACATGCGCTGCGGAGTACATGTTTAAACATCGGAATCGACAGTGCATTAAAGCAAGCCGTCAAGTGGCCGTGAGGAGGCGTAGCTTGCTGTCATTTTCCATTCTCAGATCGAAGTGGCGAAAATGTGTTAGTAACAGCAGAGACACTGCTGAAAAAGGAATTAGAGAGAGAAAAGAAATATTTTTAAAAACGAGCGAAAACAAAGGACGTTACCCAAGTGAATCGACCCGGGAGCACAGTCCGGCAGGCGGATATTATACGTCCACGCCATCGCTGAAGCTCGTGAAACAGCATTTCGAATTGTCATACTAACCAGTGCCTCAAAACTGTTAGTCTGTCGCATTATTTTATTGCGATAGCAATTATATGGACACTCCAAAGCAGATTTCTGCCGTCGGCGTCGCCGTCGCCGTCGCCGTCGCCGTGAGGTTCCGTATGACGTCAATGGAGATGAAATCGTCACCGCGCGCCGCCGAACGCTGTATGTGCGATTGAAAGGGCGCGAGGGACGCGCGCTTTCACGGGGAGTGAACGCACGGCGGAGAACAAGCGCGCGTTCTGTGCCGTGCTCCCTTAAAGGCTGTAGAAGTAGGCGTCTCTTTCCTCCTTTACAATCACCATATATGTAGAGCAAACGCGCCTTCTTCTGACGCACGAAAGGGCGTGGGGGGGAGGGGGAGGGAAGGGAGGGGACGTTTAGCTGCGGCACCAAGTGCCTATTTATATCTGAGGCTCCGGCAACAGTCACCAACGCCGCACGCATTTTGTGCGAAAGCGGGCAAAACGCCGACGGCGTCGACAACAGTTCTGCGTGTTGCCGGTGCTGCTGCATGTCCAAGTTTATACAGCTGATAAAGCTACTATCATTACTCCGTATAGCTCTCTACAAATTTGCTATCGCAATTGATGCTTCGCCTTTCAGGTGAAACTGCGACAACTTTTTTGTGGACTTCGGCTTCTTGATGGCCGAAATGCAGTTGTGGAAGCGCGTTCTCCATACGGATCTGCCATTCCACCGCACTTTTAAGGCGACAAACCAGCTTGTTTGCGCGTAAGTCCAACGTATAGCTTGAGTCACTTCGTATTTGTTTTAGGGGCGAAGTTCCTTAGCGTGTGGGTCTGTCCCTCCTCTGTAGTAGTAGTAGGTAGCCACGTCTACTTTTGTGAAAAAAAAATTCAGAAAGTTGTGTCCGTAGCGAGGAATCGAACCCGGGACCCCTCGCTTCCGAACGCGCGGCGCTAACCACTACGCCGCGAAGCGTACATGGACACACGCACCACGATGACAATAAATACCCAACATTAACGAAAGACCGCGTTTCTAAGGCGTTTGTGCTAGCGCGTTACGGCCCCTGTAGGAAGCTGGTGTAAGACGCTGTGGCCTCTCCGCCTTACCCCCGTATTCATAAACGCTCCTCGACTTGAACTAGACTTGCCACCGCCTTGGGCAGCGCGTTCGAAACGCGTTGAAGGCGGTGGCAAGTCAAGTTCAAGTCGAGGAGCGTTTATGAATACGGGGGTTATACTCTCTCAGCAGTCATGTGATGGCGTCGGCAAACGCGGTGCACGTTCCGGCATGTGTAAACGGCTGCGTAAGACGCTGTGACCTCTCCCCCTTACTAGAGAGTACTGCACGTTTCTAACGCGTTTGTGCTAGCGTCCCCTTAAGCGGGAGATGGTGCAATTATAATGAAGGGCGCTGTATAAAATCGGAATGACGTCACATATGGCGCGTGTCATTGGTGGAAGTCAATCGTTCGATTTAGTGCGGCGAGACTAGGCGAATTACACGGAAGATTCATGGTTTACCGATGATTCCCTCCGGAGCTTCGCCCACTCATCATCATTCACCCCGTGGATATGCGGTGTTTTTTTAGGGGCGAAGCTCCTTATGGCGGCACCCGTTCCGTCCCCGTCGTAGTAGTAGTAGTAGTGTGTAACCAGTCTGAGAAAAATGAGAAAAAAATTCCGAAGTTGTGTCCGTAGCGCGGAATCGAACCAGGGACCCCTCGCTTCCGAGCGCGCGGCGTTAGCCCACTACGCCACGAAGCGGACATGGACAAACGCACCACGATGGCTATAAATACCCAACATTAACGAAAGGCCGCGTTTCTAGCGCATTTCTAACGCGTTTGTGCTAGCGCGTTACGGCCCGTGTAAGAAGCTGGTGTAAGACGCTGTGGCCTCTCCACCTTACCTTCAACGCGTTTCGAACGCGCTGCCCAAAGCGGTGGCAAGTCAAGTTCAAGTCGAGGAGCGTTTATGAATACGGGGTATACTCTCTCAGCAGTCATGTGATGGCGTCGGCAAACGCGGTGCACGTTCCGGCATGTGTAAATGGCTGCGTAAGACGCTGTGGCCGCTCCCCCTTACGGGGGAGCGGCCACTTAAAGTACTGCACGTTTCTAACGCGTTTGTGCTAGCGTCCCCTTAAGCGGGAGATCCGATGATTCCCTCCGGAGCTTCGCCCACTCATCATCATTCACCTCGTGGATCTGCTGTCATTTTTTTTATGACAACCATTTGCACGAGCTCATATATTTAAAAAGTTAAGCTATTCTTTGCGAACCTCGTCGGGTTTCGTGCTGTACGGCTGTTTGTCGGGTGTTCTCTTGCCGAATACGCCAATCAATCACAGCGGAGTGCGCACGCCGCGCGCGCCGCTGGGTTCCTTGCACATCCACCAGATGCCGCTCGCCTCCGGCTAGGTGTAGGGTGCCTCCATGCAACGCCTCCTATAAATGTCTTTATAGGAGGCGTTGCTACATGCAACGCCGTTTCGGCGTTGCATGTAGGCTCCCTAGCTAGGTGGAGTGACTATTGGTAACCGCCCCTTTTTAAAGGCGATGCCATTACATCATCATCATCACCGCCGCCGCAGCGAACCACCGGCCGTGCGGGGAAAGGAAAAATTGTGAAATGGAAACGAACTTAACATTTCTTGTTTTAGTACAGCAAAAAATGTTTGAAACGAAATATTTACTCATGTGACAGTATTCTGATTCAAAATTTTCTAACATTTTTTTTTTCGCACATAGGTTTCCTAGTTTCAGTGTTTGTCCACCCCTCGCGTAGTCTCGCTTCAATCGTGCACCACTAACTGACATGTCGGGCGATACGTTCTGACACGCTTTTCGTTCCAAGCTTCGCGACCTATTTAGATGGACTTTTGTAGGCGCACCGTCAACGCTACGCTCAATCGCACCACTGGTGGAGCAAGGTCAGGTGCCTGGCTTCAGCGGCTGGCATGAGTGTTTTGCGCACGCACCCTAGAAGCCCACTCGATTTCCTGCTCAGTTACTGTGTGCGCGTTCTGGTCTAAGCAGTGAACGTAAAGGTAGGGTCTGAACGCTGATCAACGCCAACGGTTTCCCATAGCTTTCATCTCGCGCACAATCGAGGTGCCACGCGTGTTTCTGTGGCGTATCGCTGGACGCTCCACCGCAATGCGTATTGAGCGGGGCGGCCGTGGGCTCTCCACCGTGCTTGCCTCAAATTATAGGCCGTAAATAGGTGTGTGGGATTTCCATCTGCAAAGCTAAGAACGATTCGGATAAAACGCATGCGCAGCGGCCGAAACGTTCTAGCACTATTTTACTAGAACACTTGTTCGCGAAATTGGGCATCGCAAAATGTTGTTTCAATCGACAAATACAACTATAACTTTAGCAAAGAGTGCGTAGAATGCCATGTGGAATACGCCCCATGAGCTAACTCGGAAAATATAATACGTTTGTCCTGTGCGCCCGTACTAACTTTTGATACTCATACCTCTAAATAGCCTGTACTTTTTATTGTCTGTGTATACGAAGGCATGCGCGTTCAAATTGCTACTTTTTGTGCAACACAGCTAATGAATGCCGCCTCATCTTGTCTTGCGCTATGCAGGACTCATGATGAATGTGTTAGTGCTTCTTAACAAAATTGTGCCCCAAATCTAAACAGGGCAGTACAAAATGGGGGCACTGATAGTTACAGGTACGAACCCCTGTGATTTTTAGCGCGTTTTTAATGCGAAAGCATTGTCCAATGAGGCAAAGCCGGTGTCATCTGCTACAACTGGTATCAAAAATCACTGTGACGTCATCAGCGTCTTGTATGACGACAATAGTAATGCAGAAGACAGTAAATGGTCTGACACCATTAAATAATTGTAATTAGGGGTAATTATGCTAATTAAAGTGAATTAGAGTAAAGTGAATTAAAATTAGAACAAGTCAGAGTAAGGTAACTTAAGGAGGATTAATGGAATGATGGCAACACAGCCAGCTGTGGAAGACGACGACGACGGCGAACCAGTGGCACGAGTGCGTGCCGAGCGCGAGCTCAAACCGCTTGCAACGCAGCCAGCTGTGGAAGACGACAACGAACGCGCGAGCAGTGGCACGAGCGTGTGCCGAGCACGAGCATGAGCCGCTTGCTTACCGTGACTCCGACGACGTCGACGATTACGACAGGAGACGCCGACAGCCCGAGCGCATAAGATGCTTCGCACCTGAAAAAATGAACCAGAAAGCTCGCCTTCACGCATCCGCCGCTGCACGATAATGAGGAAGTAAACGCTTCTTACAGAGATAATGGATTTCAATTGCGCTACTTACGTGTGCGCATGCTGCTGCTGAAACCATTATGTGTTCAAGGCATCCGTCGTGCTATTAGTCAGCCAAGGCTTGGTATATGTGCGCCCACGTTTCTGTCTGTCTGTCTGTCTGTCTGTCTGTCTGTCTGTCTGTCTGTCTGTCTGTCTGTCTGTCTGTCTGTCTGTCTGTCTGTCTGTCTGTCTGTCTGTCTGTCTGTCTGTCTGTCTGTCTGTCGGTCGTCTGTCTGTTCTGTCTGTCTGTCTGTCTGGTCTGCTGTCTTCTAGAAGCTGGCTGGCTGGCTGGCTGGCGGCTGGCTGGCTGGCTGGCTGGCTGGCTGGGCTGGCGGCTGGCTGGCGGCTGGCTGCTGCTGGCTGGCTGGTACTGCTGGCTGGCTGGCTGGCTGGCTGGCTGGCTGGCGTTTCTGGCTGCTGCTGGCTGGCTGGCTGGCTGGGCTGGTCTGGCTGGCTGGCTGGCTGGCTGCTGGCTGGCTGGCTGGCTGGCTGGCTGGCTGGCTGGTCGGTAGCTGGCTGGCTGGCTGGCTGGCCTGGCTGGCTGGCTGGCTGGCTGGGCTGGCTGGCTGGCTAGCGGGCTGGCTGGCTGGCTGGCTGGCTGGCGTCTGGCGGTGGCATGGCTGGCTGGCTGGCTGGCTGGCTGGCTGGCTGGCTGGCTGGCTGGCTGGCTGGGCTGGCTGGCTGGCTGGCTGGCTGGCTGGCTGGCGGGCTGGCTGGCGCTGGCTTGGCTGGCTGGCTGGCTGGCTGGCTGGCTGGCGGGCTGGCTGGCTGGCTGGCTGGCTGCTGGCTGGCTGGCTGGCTGGCTGGCTGGCTGGCTGGCTGGCTGGCTGGCTGGCTGGGCTGGCTGGCTGGCTGGCTGGCTGGCTGGCTGCTGGTGGCTGCTGGCTGGCTGGCTGGCTGGCTGGCTGGCTGCTGGCTGGCTGGCTGGCTGGCTGCTGCTGGCTGGCTGCTGCTGGCTGCTGCTGGCTGGCTGGCTGGCTGGCTGGCTGGCTGGCTGCTGGCTGGCTGGCTGGCTGCTGCTGGCTGCTGGCTGGCTGGCTGCTGGCTGGCTGGCTGGCTGGCTGGCTGGCTGGCTGGCTGGCTGGCTGGCTGCTGGCTGGCTGGCTGGCTGGCTGGCTGGCTGGCTGGCTGGCTGGCTGGCTGGCTGCTGGCTGGCTGTCTGGCTGGCTGGCTGGCTGGCTGGCCTGGCTGGCTGGCTGGCTGGCTGGCTGCTGGCTGGCTGGCTGGCTGGCTGGCTGGCTGGCTGGCTGGCTGGCTGGCTGGCTGCTGCTGCTGGCTGGCTGGCTGGCTGGCTGGCTGGCTGGCTGGCTGGCTGGCTGCTGGCTGGCTGGCTGGCTGGCTGGCTTGCTGGCTGGCTGGCTGGCTGGCTGGCTGGCTGGCTGCTTGGCTGGCTGGCTGGCTTGCTGGCTGCTGGCTGGCTGGTTGGCTGGCTGGCTGGCTGGCTGGCTGGCTGGCCTGGCTGGCTGGCTGGCTGGCTGTGCTGGCCCCTGGCTGGCTGGCCTGGCTGGCTGGCTGGCTGGCTGGCTGGCTGCTGGCTGGCTGGCTGCTGGCTGTCTGGCTGGCATGGCTGGCTGGCTGGCTGGCTGGCTGGCTGGCTGGCTGGCTGGCTGCCTGTCTGGCTGGCTGGCTGGCTGGTGGCTGGCTGGCTGGCTGGCTGGTGGCTGGCTGGCTGGCCTGGCTGGCTGGCTGGCTGGCTGGCTGCTGGCTGGCTGGCTGGCTGGCTGGTCTGGCTGGCTGGCTGGCTGGCTGGCTGGCTGGCTGGTGGCTGGCTGGCTGGCTGGCTGGCTGGCTGGCTGGCTGGCTTGGCTGGGCTGGCTGGCTGGCTGGCTGGTCTGGCTGGCTGGCTGGCTGGCTGGCTGGCTGGCTGGTGGCTGGCTGGCTGGCTGGCTGGCTGGCTGGCTGGCTGGCTTGGCTGGGCTGGCTGGCTGGTGGCTGGCTGGCTGGCTGGCTGGCTGGCTGGCTGGCTGGCTTGGCTGGGCTGGCTGGCTGGCTGCTGCCTGGCTGGCATGGCTGGCTGGCTGGCTGGCCTGGCTGGCTGGCTGGCTGGCTGCTGGCTGGGCCTGGCTGGCTGGCGGGCTGGCTGGCTGGATGGCCCGGCTGGCTGGCTGCTGCTGGCTGGTTGGCTGGCTGGCTGGCTGGCTGGCTGGCTGGCCTGGCTGGCTGGCTGGCTGGCTGTGCTGGCCCCTGGCTGGCTGGCCTGGCTGGCTGGCTGGCTGGCTGGCTGGCTGCTGGCTGGCTGGCTGCTGGCTGTCTGGCTGGCTGTCTGGCTTGGCTGGCTGGCTGGCTGGCTGGCTGGCTGGCTGGCTGGCTGGCTGGCTGCTGTCTGTCCTGGCTGGCTGGCTGGCTGGCTGGCTGGCTGGGCTGGCTGGCTGCTGGCTTGAGCTGG